>NC_057807.1:551285696-551311689 GCF_018294505.1 Triticum aestivum
CTTCTTCTTTCTCGTCTCCCAGGGCCGCCAGTTCCACCGCCCCAAAAATCTTGTTCATCATCAACCATGCACCCGTTAGATCACTCCGCCACAATTTTGGTCGTTCCGCAGCAGCATCCACCAACCATGTATATCGACCCTTGTTGAACCGCACATCAGTACACAGTACACAGAGATACACTAGTGACGGCTCCAATCCATCTACCCAAGATGGAGATGAGAACTTTTTTTGGAACACAGTATAGCGTAGAAGCCCAAATACACACATATACACACACCCTTATGATTGTGCGCACACACACACCTTATCACTGTGAGCACCTTCGAGAAACTGCGTTGGCACAACATTTTTAGATTGATGAAGTCATCACAAAAATCTACATATTTGATGGGAACATCTCCTCCTACTGAACGAACATCGCCAAAAAGTATAAAAATAAATCTAAAAAAAGTGAGCACCAATGCCAAGTTTTAAACTTGAACATGTGGGTTGGTTCCACCACAAAGAACCAAACAAACCGAGTCCACTAAAACGGACGGTGAAGGTTGTTGACATTGTGTGTGCCGCCGGCTGCCCGGCCCATCCGAACTTTATGGATGATAAACAAAGAACGATATTTTTTTCCTTTGAGCTTCGGCTAAATTAAAGTAAAATATACTATATTCACTGATAAAAATTCTACCCATGTATTATATTGGGCTGTTAATTCAAGAAAATCTTGTGATGATCGACCCCGTGCCCATCAATATAAGAGTATCTCCAGCCGCGCCCCCAACAGGTCTCCCAAGGCGACTTTTTTCGCGCCGGCGCCGGAAAACCCCCCCAGTCGCGCCCCCAAGATACCGAAAACCGCCAGCTTGGCCCGTTTTTGAGCCCGGCGTTCCCAGGCCGAACCCAGCGCATTGAGGGTGCTTGGGGTCTCAGGAGGAAGGGAAAAACACGCCTGGGACACACTGTCAGGAGAAAAGTCAAGGCAATCATCCAGATTCGCTCCCCACCCCGAGCGCTTGGCCACCACCCTGCCGATCGCGGCGCTGCCTACCGCCCAGCACCGCTAGATAGGCCATCCTCGACGGAAAAGAGAGAAGGTTTCGCCGTGGCAACCTCTCCACAACCTTCCCGACGAGTTTTCCGGCGCTCCGGCCACGTAGGGCGGTATACCGGCGGCTGTGCACCCACCACGCCCGCCAGGTGTTCGGCTGTTTGCCTGCTCGGCGATGGACTCGAACGACGAGGAGGCGCTCGCAGCGTTGCTAGAGGAGGAAGTGGATGCCGACGTGTAGGAGGAGGAGCATCTCATGGTCCTCGCCACCCTCGCTGGCCTACTCGCCAGCAATGAAAAGCCGCATCGAGGTGGCTCGGCGTCGGGGCGACTGAAAGCAAAGAACCGACATCGTTTGGAGGCTATTGCATGCTCTACTCCGACTACTTCGTCGACGCTCCAAAGTTCTTCGGCGCCCTTGTTGGATCAGCTGAAAGCTTTTCCTCGGGATTGTGAATTCCATCTGATAGTTAGACAACTACTTCAAGTGCAAGAAGGATTGCACCGGCACACTTAGATTAACCTCAATCCGAAAGTGCACGACAGCTATGAGGATGCTTGCATACGGAGCTCCCGGTGATTCACTCGATGACTATGGGCGCATGGCCGAGTCCGCGACCATTGAGTGTTTCTACAAGTTCTGCAGGGCAGTGGTGGTAGTGTTTGGACCGCAATACTTGCGACCACCCAATGCTGAAGACACTGGTCGTTTCCTAGCCAAGAATGCAGCAAGAGGATTTCCTGGGATGCTTGGAAGCATCAACTGCATGGATTGAAAATGGAAAAACTGTCCATTTGCTTGACAGGGGATGTACGAAGGCGCCAAAGGCGGTTGCAGTGTGGTACTTGACGCAGTGGCCACACAGGACCTTTGGATTTGACGCTCCTTCTTTGGTATGCTAGGAACTCACAATGACATCAACGTGATGCAGTGCTCCCCTGTCGTTGCCAAGCTTGTTGAAGGTCATTCTCCTCCGGTGAACTTCGAAGTCAATGGGCAGCACTACAACAAGGGGTACTATCTAGCTGATGGTATCTATTTGAGATGGTCTACATTTATGAAGACTCTCTCAAACCCTGTGCCAGGAGGCAAGAAGTCTCACTTTGAGAAAGTTCAGGCACTACTAGGAAAAGAGCTATAGATAGGACTGATTCTAATGGCGCACCAAGCAAGTAGTGCGCCACTACTATATACTAATGGTGCACCAGTTGCTCGTGCGCCATTAGTGTGGAAGACACTAATGGTGCACCGTGCTCACAGTGCGCCAGTACTATTGATTTTTTCCCCATTTTTCCATACAAACTAATGGCGCATGGACGGCAAAGTGCGCCATTACTAGTTGGAAGTAGTAATGGGGCACGACCAATAAAGTGCGCCATTAGTATATATATATATTTTTTACTTTTTTGCAAACCTACTAATGGCGCACTATGCCAAAGTGCGCCATTACTAGTTTAAACTAGTAATGGCGCACTTTTCCACAGTGCGCCATTAGTATACATATGTTTTTTTTTCTTTTCTGCAAAAAGTACTAATGGCGCACCACCTGTCGGTGCGCCATTAGTAACCAGGGTTACTAATGGCGCATTGTATGGTTGTGCGCCATTAGTAACCTGGGACGAACAAGATATTTTGGACAGCCCACCTACCCACTCACTTTTCCCACTTCATTCTCTCCACTCCTCCTCCAAGCTTGTCTCGGCTGCCTCCTCCTCCTCACCTCATTTCCACCATAGATTCATCAAAATTAAGTGGTGAAATCACCTTTTTTTTGATAGGTAAGTAAGGGGAAAGCTATCTTCATGATGTAGATCTACTTTTTTTCTCCCTAGCTCGCTCCAACAACGTGCACATGCACTTTTTGTGGCCTAGCTAGATCTATGTATGTTTGTGGTGTTGCTTGTGTTTGTGGTGTTGCATATATGTTTGTGTTTGCCAATATTTTGCCGGAATGTTGATTCATCTCCGTTTCGGCGAGAATTTTGGCACTATGCATTTTTTTGGTCCTATTTTTAGGGAAGGTCATGCCAAATTTGTTTCTTGGTTCTAAAATATCGTTTTGCTCTACCCCGCAGGCGACCATGGTCCGCACGATGACCGAAGGCATCGTGAATAGGTTTTTGAGCTCCGCGAAGGCCGAGATGCTTCCAAAGAACGAGACGGAGATAAGATGTCCGTGTTGAAGATGCAAGCTAAAGAGCCTTATTGCGGACCCGGATTCCGGGAAGGTGCGGGACCACCTGCTCTTGCGTGGTTTCATGGATGGCTATCGGTGGCAAGGTGATGAAGATGACTATGAAGTCGTCCATGGGGGCCGGGCAAGAAATGAGGAAGGGCAACAAGACAACCACCGCGGTGAGGGCGGGTGAGAAGACGAAGAATCTCTAGGACATGATCACAACGGTGATGATGTACACAATCATCATGTAGAAGATGTCGTACATGATGATGAGGAAGATCAAGACGAAGGGCATGATCATGAAGATGAAGATGCCGGAGCAGACGACAATGGAGGCTGGGTGCAGGACCCTCATATTCAAGAGCTGCTTCGCAAGCAGACGGATAACGCAAGACCTGCCGCCTGAGAGAAAGCCAAGCTGGATCAACTGGAGATAGACGTGGTTACTCCATTGTATGAAGGATGCAGGCCCGAGGATACCCGCCTGAAAGTAACGCTCATGGCTCTGGAGATGAAGGTAAAACACAAAATGATCGACGCATGCTTCGACGAGAACATGTCATTCTGGCATGAACGTCTTCCCAAGGGGAACAAGTGCCCAACCAGTTTCGAGGAGGCGAAGAAAATCGTGTGTCCTTTGAATTTACCGCACATGAAATACCATGTGTGCATGAACAATTGCATCATTTATCGGGACGAGCACGCGGAGTCTACCATATGTCCGGTGTGCGGCGTCACTCGATACAAGAAGAGGAAGAAAGCTCCTCGAAAATCGGTGTGGTACTTTCTGATCACTCCTCGTCTGCAGCGGTATTTCGCGGACCCTAAGGTAGCAAAGCTCCTGCGTTGGCACGCGGATAGGAAGGAGAAGAAGCGGGAAGATGACGGAAATGATCCGGAGATAAAAAAAGACAAGATGCTGAGTCACCCTAAGGATGCGAGCCAGTGGCAAGCGTTGAACTTCGAATACCCAGAATTTGGGAAGGATCCAAGGAACATCGTGCTGGGCGCGAGCACCGATGGAGTCAATCCGTTTGGCAGCCAGAGAAGCACACATAGCACCTGACCTGTGTTTGTGTGGATGTACAACCTTCCCCCCTGGTTGTGCATGAAGAGGAAGTACATTCACATGAGTATGCTAATTGAAGGGCCGAAACAATCAGGGAACAACATCAATCTGTAACTGGGGCTGCTGAAGGAGGAGCTAGACACGTTGTGGAAAACGCCAGCCAATACATGAGACGCCGCAGAGCAAAATATTTCCCTATGAGAGCCGCACTGCTCACGACGGTGCACGACTATCTTGGTTACGGATATCTCGCGGGGCAGGTAGTCCACGGATTTTCTGGATGCGTAAGGTGCATGGATGACACAACGTATAGCTAGCTAGATAGAGATCCCGGGTCTTCGAAAACCGTGTTCATGGGACATCGAAGGTGGCTTCGCGATGACGACCCGTGGAGAAAACGCAAGGATCTGTTCGATGGTGAAACCGAACCCCGAAAACGCCCGTGTACGAGGAGCGGCGAGGAAATAGACGAGCTATTGAAAAATTGGAAAGACTGCCCACTGTCGGGAAAGAAGCAAAAGGCGCCAGAGCCGGGAAAGAAGCGAAAGGTGCCAGAGCCGCTGCTGAAGGTATGGAAAACGAGGTCTGTTTTCTGGGACTTGCCGTACTGGAAGATCCACCGTGTGCCTCACAGCCTTGATGTCTTGCATATCACGAAGAACGTGTGCGAGAGTCTGCTTGGTACCCTGCTCAATATGCCAGAGAGGACCAAAGATGGGCCGAAAGCAAGGGCAGACTTGAAATCAATGGGCATCAGGCAGGAGCTTCACGCTAATGATGATGATGATGATGATGAGGCGAAGCAGGACACATAAAGTCGTCGCAAAGGCAAAAAGGCCAAGAAGACCGGAAATGACTACCCTCCCATGTGCTTCACTCTAAGTCAGGAGGAGATCGAGCAGTTTTTCACCTGCCTCCTAGGAGTAAAACTTCCTTACGGTTACGCGGGGAAGATAAGCAGATACCTAGACCCAGTGAAGCAGAAGTTCAGCGGGATGAAGTCTCACGGCTGTCACGTGCTGATGACGCAGATACTTCCAGTTGCAATCCGTGGGATCATGGACGCGCACGTCCATGAAATGCTATTTGGCCTATGCAACTTTTTCGACGTCATCTCTCGGAAGTCGATTGGCGTAAGGCAACTCAGAAAGCTACAGGAAGAGATCGTGGTGATACTATGCAAGCTTGAGATGTACTTCCCGCCCGCATTCTTCGACGTTATGGTGCATCTGCTGGTCCATATCGTGGAGGATATCATCCAACTCGGGCCGACGTTCCTGCACAGCATGATGCTGTTCGAAAGGATGAATGGTGTCATCAAAGGATACGTTCGGAACATGTCACGTCCAGAGGGAAGTATAGCCAGGGGCTTTCTAACCGAAGAGTGCATCTCCTACTGCACGAATTATCTAGGCATCGAGAACCCCGTTGGTCTGCCCGTCAACAGGCACCTCGGCAGGCTCGCTGGATGGGGTCACCGTGAGGGTCGCTGCGAAATGCATGTCGACTTCGAGGCTCGACTCGCTGACTTTGAAAGAGCAAACTAGTCGCGCTACAACACATAGACGTGATCGATCTTTGGGTGGTAGAGCACAAAACCTTTATTGGGAGGACGTACAATGACCGAGGCCAACAGAGGACGGAGGGAGATATACTCAAAGAGCACAACTCATGTTTCACGCGTTGGTTCAAGCAGAAGCTTCTATCGTACCCTTTACATGAGGATTCTTCCGCGGAAGAACAACTCATATTCGCCTTGTCACAGGGCGCCGAGCACAACCTGATGACCTATGAGGCGTACGATATCAACGGCTACACATTCTACACCGTGGACAAGGATATGAAGAGCGATGGTTATCAGAACTCCGGGGTAACGATGGAATCCTACACCGGTAAGGACAAGGATAGATACTACGGAAGGATCGAGGAGATCAGGGAGCTGAGCTACGCTGGAGAGAAGGTGCCGATGTTCCGTGTCAGATGGGCCAAGAGCGTCCTAAAAGAAGACCGATATTTCACCACCATGGTTATACCCGAAGCCAAATCCAAGACCGCGGGCGCAAACGTCACCGCGAAAAATGAGCCATGGGTACTGGCTTCCCGATTGGACCAATGCTTCTTCATTACCGACCCGCCAAAGCCCAGTCGTGTTGTCGTGAGGAGAGGCAAAAGGAAGATCATCGGAATGGATGGAGTAGCCAATGAGCAAGACTTCGATAAGCACGGCGACCCGAAGATCGAACATGACGACGACGATGAAGTAGCAGCACACACCACAAGAAGAAGCAGGACCACCCTACCTAAAGGACGTCTGTTCCATAGAAGAACTCCATTTGCGAAAAAGAAGGGCAAGAAGATTGTGAACAGATAGCTAGCTAAGCTCGATCGTATTTAAATCGTAGTCTTCATTTCTCGATTGTATTTCATGGGCACTTTTTGATATCATGAATATCTTTAAATTTCATGGACACTTTTTGAAATCAAGAGGACACTTAAATTTCATGGGCACTTTTTAAATTATTACTGTTTTTATAAAAAAATATTACTGTTATGATTTAAACAAGTTTGAACATATTTAAACACAAATAAATATAAAAATAGCATTTAAAATGCATAAAAAAATATTGGAGAGCCTGGGAATCGAACCCAGGACCTCCTGGTGTGCGTGCTACATGCTGACCAGTCGGGCTAGTGGGTGGGTTCTGTTGTAGATAGGGCTAGGTTGTAGATAGGGCTAGTGGGTTAGATTAAAACAAAATTCTAATGGCGCACCGTGGGCTGGTGCGCCATTAGAATAGTCATACTTCTGGCGCACGAGTGGGTGGTGCGCCATTAGAAAGCTTCCCCCCACACTAAATCCCCAATCTCTCTAATCTCTCCCCTGCCTCATCGATCTCACCGGCTGCCCCCCGTGTTCGCCGTCCCCCTCGCCGCCCCCCTCGCCTCCTTCGCTGTCCCCGAGCCCAGCGCCGCCTCCCTCGCCGCCTCCCTCACCGTCCCCGAGCCGAGCGCTGCCTCCCTCGATGTCCTCCCGCCCAAGCGCCCCTCCCCCCGCGGCCCCGCCTGCGCCCTCGACATGCTCGCCGTCCAACACTGCGCGGCCTACCTAGGAGGACCACCGCCGTCTTCCTCTTCGACTACGAGGACCCGAACGAGCTCGGACGCCCAGGAGGACCGCTACCGCTCGACGCCCTCGACCGTGCTGCCTAGGAGGAGCGCCACCGCTCGACGCCGAATTCGCGCCGCCTCGACTAGCTCCGGCTGCCTCGAGTCGCCCTCGACCTCCCAAGTGAGCACCCGAGCCGCTTACCCCTCTTCCCCCTCTTTATTTCCTTCTGATGTGTTCTAGGGTTGGGGGTTGGAGAAATTTGGACAAGGAAAGGGGGTTGGAGAATTAAGTAGCTAGGGTTTTCCAAATGTTCAAATCTCTAAGCTTGCATTTAGATGCATTTTAGAGGATACTTGGTCCATATTCATTTGGTCCAGATTCATTTAAACATACATTTTCACTGTTCTTATAATATTTGCTTGATGTCAGATTATGCTATGAGGATATTAGTCTAAGCCCAGTCTTGGATGCATTGTTTTATCCTGCAGACGCCCATTTGAAGTGACCATGGCAGTAGCTGGCATTTTGTTATGATAATTTCAGTATATATCTTACTATCCTTTGCTGATCTCGTTGTATTTTCAATGCACATGCAACTCTCCGACGAAGTCTCCTCCAGGTAATATATGTCTCATGCTTTCTAAAGAGTACTAGTATACTGACTAAACTATCCACTTGCTATGCTTAGCTGCTCTGTTGTCTGAATCATGACACTTTGCCAGCTGAAACTTGCCTATCACACTGTCGCTGTATTGCTCAACTAAAAACACAAATATTTGTTGTTTTTGTCTGTCATAATGCAACTAAGCATACTAGTCTCAACTAAGCATACTAGTTTTTTGTAGTGAGACAGTAAGATAGTGAGACAGTAAGAAGAAAACTTCCCACATTATGTAGAAAGAAAATACTTGGTTTGACAGCAAGTACCATGACATGAATCAAAAAACATATACGGTGGGAAAAATAAAATGGCAGAAACCTGGGAGGTTCTGGTTTGTTGTATCTCCACCAGTTTGGGTTGGTGAATGTGGATGATTTTTTTATCCTGTGAACTCATTGTACTGCTACAAGAATTTGGTATCATCATGGTGTAATTTTGTTAACATTCTGATTTTGTTAGATAGTGGCTACACTAATCTAGAGTGATACAATTTTCCTTCCCATTTGGTATCATCATGTTCAGTGTATACAGTTATAACATCATGTGGGTTTTTATGTCTGTTTACAGCTCATGTGGGTTTTAACATCATGTGGGTTGGTGAATGTGGATGATTTTTTATCCTGTGAACTTGAATGTTGCATTGCTGTTCTCTTCAGAGGCTCCTGTCAAAAACTTGAGCTACTATCTTGCAAAGATGATGATCATCTTGCTAGTTTGCTGGGTTTTGTCTCCAACCATCGTGTCGTGATGAATTTGTAGGTACCCCGAGAGGCCCTTGAGTTTGCCGGAATGTTGATTAACTTCCGTTCCGGCAAATTCGGGTACTCCATATGTCCTATTTTCAGCAAAGGTCATGCTGAAATTTTAGCATGACTTTGCTAAAAATAGGACATATGGGGTACTTGCGACTAATGCATGGACCGGGGTATCTTAGTACTTAGTTAAGTAGGATCAAATGCCCCGCCATTCTTGCTGCATTAAACCATAGGTGGCAATAGAGCCAAGTGATTAGTGTCAAGTGATTAGGCCCAACCTAGGGTGCCTCGGCTTAGGCTTTTAGGGTGCCTCGGCGTCGACAAACCCTAAATGATGAAAGCTTAGGCTTTTAGGGTGCCTCGGTGTCGACAAATCCTAAATGATGAGACCATGATCTTGTTCCTTGACAATAACCAACTTTTTGACCAAACTTTTTTCCCTACTAAGAGCGAAACATGGCCCACAACGATGAGGCCGTGGTTCGGGTGGCAAGCAATTCTGGGAGCTGTCCCAGGAGATGGAGGAACAACCTCACCGCTATGAGGACGCCGCGGAAGACACCGATCCTGATTACACAACCCCTAGTGGCGTCGGGGATGACACCACTGATGGTGCCGCCGAGGATGCCACCACTGATGATGGCGGCGCACACACAGATGGCAGCCAACCAAAGAAGCAAAGGAAGGACCGGCGCCCGAATGCGCTCCGCACCCTCAAGGAGGAATTCACTCAAGTGGACTCCGACGGGAATCCAACAGAGCGCAAACATATAGTCAAGGGGTACTCGGTTCAGCTCGGGTGCATTCTCCGGAGCTCCGTCTCGATCAACACCGAGAACCATAGGCATAAGGACCGAGGGAATTTGCGCAGCATCCTCTTCACGAAGCTGCATGAACGATACAAGTTCCCCGCCGAATTTGAAAACACACGCCTCTCAGGGAATAAAGTGAATAGTGCTGCCCTCACGAAGATGAGCACGGCCCTGTCTACTGGGAGAAGCGCAGTGAAGAGAATGATTGATAAAGGTGATAGTTATGAGAAGATCAAGGCGAAATATCCTTTGATGAGCGAAGATGACTACAAGGAGTTCAAGATAAAGTGTGAGAGCAGTGCAACCACCGAATCAAGTCAGTGGGGGAAAGAAATGCGGGAGTTGAACTTAGGGGAACACAAACTCGGTCCCGGCGGTTACAGAGTGGAGGAGCCTATATGGGACAAGGAGGACGCGGAGCGTGCCGAGCAAGGCCTACCGCCCCGCTTCGAGAAATACAACGGAAACAAGCAGACCAGGAACTATGTCAGGGCCCGGTACAAGGAGGACCCGATAACAAAGGAGCTTACCACGGATTCGAAGACCAAGGCGCTTGAGCTTGTTCTGGTAAGGAATACACCCCCGCGTAATTAGCTCCATATGGTTGCACTCTAACTAATCCCCAATATTTCTAAATGGTTCACGTTCCTTTCGTAGGAAACTGAAAGCAGTACCACGGGGTCGTCTCAGAGCTCCCCTTTCGACATCCCTTTAAATAGGGCGTTGAACATAATAAAAAGCAAGGATAAGCTCACTAAGCCGATGTCAGCTGGTCGTGTGGCCGGCAAAGGCTTGTCCACAAAATGGGGGTCATACTATACCGCTGGTGTGCGGAAGGAGAAAAAGGCCAGCTCGGAAAGCCAGACGCGCGAGGTTGAAGCACTCAAGGCACAAGTGGCGCGGATTCTGGAGCTTGTCCAAGAGCAAGTGGAACAACAACTGGGAACGAAGCTCAACACCATGGTGCCTACGTTGATTCATGGGCTGACGACGTGGATTGCGGGCGGCCAACAGGGGCCTCCCCCAGTTCTCAGCTTCACGTCCAGCAACTTGCACAACGCGCAGGCGGCGCCATTGGTGTCTCCGGCGGCGCCATTGGTGTCTCCGGCGGCGGCGCCATTGGTGTCTTCGGCGGAGGCGGTATTCGTGTCTCCGGCGCCGGTACGGGCATTGGAGCTTAATGCACCCGGGTGTACGTCGGCCGGCACCTCGCCAGCAAGCTCCCCCTCCGTCAGTTGCATGCCCGCCGTTGGCGGTGCCTCGACATTAGCCAAGCTCGACGGCATCACGGTAACTAAGCCTCTTGGCCGATGACTTCATCTCCTTGCCTTTGACTGGGCATCCCTGACGCCCTGTACATGTTTTCGCAGGGCACCGCCGACGTTCCTTGCACTCTTCTCCACTTCGTGGGTGCCGAGTTGGTCGATGTCGCCAAGGGCAGAATCATTCAACCGGGCAACCGCATGTTCCACGGTAATCCGATGCCACCCATAGTGTATAGGGTTGAAGTGGTTCGGGTGCTGCCAGGCTGCGACGAGCTGTTACCTCCGGTTCGACCCGCTGGGGCCGACGAAGAAGATGAGATGACCCTCAGCGCCTGCGTAAACTGGCCGCTGCTTTGGCCGAAGAGCCAGATTCGTTTGGGGGCGGGGGACACCACCCCACAGACAAGACCGCCAGTCGTGCCGGTGCCAAGCCATGGCAAGAACGCCGCAATGCTACCGGACCTGCCGGACATCCCTATGGCATAGGATCCGGACAGCCCTATGGCACAGGATCCGGACGACGACGACAACGACGACGGTACATTTACCAAAGTCGATAAGTACTTTGCCGAACATGGGTACGGTGACGAGTTCTGCGGGCCTCTTTCTCAAGAACCCAACCAAGACGACCGCAATCTAGCTGGTACGGCAGAGAAATCCAATTGCAATAGGCGCCGTCTGCCGTTCAGTTCTCAGGAGACGCCTCCAGCTCCCGCCTTCACCGAGCCTCAGATAGCTGAGGTGCGAAATATTATCAGCCCCAACACGCTCAAGAAAGCGGTCTGTGAGTAGAACTCGGTCCCATTACAGGAGATCAAGAAGAAGGGACGGAAACGAAAGACTAACAAGGGCGCCGGTGCGAGCCAGTCGGCACTGAGTTCGATCCGTGCTCAGGACAGGCCACCTTCACCAAAGGATATCTCTAGGAGGATGCATGTGGCGGGTAGGGCGATGCTACCGCCAAATATGCTGAATGCTGCAACCGGTGCTATGCGGAGTCTGCACGATAGTGTTCTTTCTTTGGAGAAGCGGCGTCTGAGAGAGAATGATGTGACATACCCGGTTTTCGTGGCCAAGGTGCCAGAGGGCAAGGGCTTTGTGGATGGCGACATCGGGGGTACGATTGTCATGCGGTTTGATGACATCTTTTCTATGTTTAACCTTCATCCGCTGCACTACACCTTCGTTCGGCTGTTTTCGCTGCGTATGGAGATGCGGATCATTAGAGACAAGACCCCGGACATCGTGATAGTCGACCCCTTCTACATGCGTGCCAAGCACTTGAACAACGCTGGGGACCGCCAAGTTGCGAGTTCACACCTCGAAGGCGTCATTCTGGCAAACGCAGATAAGGATAACTTCCTTGTGGCTTACTTTCCCGAGTAAGTCATCCCTTAACCGCCCCGTAACATATGATTTCTTAGATTTTGATCGTTCTTTTTTTTCTAACATTCCGTGTTCTGTGCAGTGACACACATTGCACGCTCATCCTCTTAAGCCCGAAATATTCCATGGCCACGTATTTCGACCCGAACCGTAACTCCAAGATAGACTACACAAATGTCAAGAAAGTTCTTGATGATGTTCTCCCCGGCTACGCCAAATCTGGAGGCACCTTCATCAGGGCAGTTCGTAAGTACGGCAAGCACATGTTCTCACACAATACGAAGTTCTGCTGTGTCAAGCAGCCGCCTGGCGGTCAGAAGGATGCCTACTACGCCCTCCATCACATGCGGGCGATCGTAAGGGACCATCATCAACTTCTGCTACCAGATAATCTCAAAGATTGGGCCGCGAGCTTGTCGGCAGTCCAGGACGCGGACCTCAGACAAGAATTTTTTTGCATCCAGTCGGAGTATGCGGACATCATCCATCAAGATGTCCTTCATACCTCGGGGCAGTTCTTCATCAGATATCAACCGTCCAACAGTGCGATAGATGAAACGCTACAAATGCAGGGTGACAACGACCGCGATTTCATGACCATCACGACAGACGGCGGCTTCATCCACGCTCCTGTCCGATGAGTCGAATCGAAAGTAGTGATGTGTAGTTCTGAAACATTGATTAGCTCATGTTGTAATTAAACTTTAATGAATTCGTATGTCTCTTTGGTTTGGACAGTCATTCAACTTAGATGTAATCGATGCTATTTATTAGTAGGACCATGAATCGTGCTATTAATGTCTTGCTTTTCTCTGTCGATCCTTTTGTTGCATACTTACATATTGCTTATGTATTGTCTGTTGTTTGGCTTGTGCATAGAGATGCCGTCATATGTCGTGTACAAGGGTAAGGTTCTCGGAGTCTACGAGGACTGGGAGGAGTGTCAGAGACAGGTTCACCATTTCAGCGGTAACAGTTACAAAGGGTACACCACTAGGGCGGAGGCCGAATCTAGATATGCCCGCTATCTAGCGGGAGAGAGGAGGGAGCGTTGGAGGAACCGGATGAGGACCAGTTTGATCGCGATGATGCTCATCGTGATGACCACAACTCTCTTTTATCTGATGGTAGTTTAGATGATCGATATCGACTTGTAATGTGAAGACAAACTCGATACTCGCGGTCTTGAGACTTGTAATGTTTTATCTTTGTTCGGTCTTTTGAATTCGGAGACTAATATGATGAATGGTATTCGGAGACTAATCTTCTATTGTATTCGATGAATCTGATGTTGCTGTGTGCTGCTGTCTATATTCTGTCCAATAATATATTTTGTAACATGTGCAAAAATCAGAAAAGCAAAAAAAAACCCAAATATTCATACTAATGGCGCATCAAGGCAGAGTGCGCTATTAGTATGCCAAAGGATACTAATGGCGCATCGTGGCAGAGTGCGCCATTAGTGTGACAAAGCACATGGTTACATATGGCCCTCCGGGAGGCATACTAATGGCGCATGGTGTTACATACTAATGGCGCACTGGCAGGTGCGCGATTAGTATACCAGATACTAATGGCGCACCAGTGGTGCGCCATTAGTAAAAAATTCTAATGGCGTGCTAGTAATGGCGCACCGGTAGTATGCCATTAGTAGGCAAAACCGGTGCGCCATTAGTAGGCCTTTTCCTAGTAGTGAGGAGTCTTGCAGGAAGGATGTCGAGCGGGTATTTGGTGTGCTCCAATCTCGATTTGCTGTTGTCCAGTACCCTGCTCAGACTTAGTCGAAATATCAAATGTGGGAGATCATGACTTGCTATGTCATCTTGCACAACATGATCATTAAGAGCGAGCAGGAAGAACCAGTGTTTAACACTGAACCATATTACAGGCATGGTCCTCTTGCGCAAGTTGATCACCAGCTACCGGCAACCTGGACTGCCTTCCTCAATATGCGTCAGGAGACCCAAGACCCACAGGTGCGTCAACAACTGCAGCACAATCTGGTGGAGCACCTATGGAGGCTCGAGGGCAACGCCTAGCTCGACGTGTGATGAAATATAAGTTTTTATTTGTTGCACTATATAATTTGTATTGAATTATTTGTTGTTGAACTATTTCATTTCTATTAATTTTCTGTGATGAACTATGTGATAAAGAAAATACTTTTGTTGAATTTGCGCCGAATCACGGTGAGTATAGGCCGATTTGTGCGGATATCGGGCCAATTTTTTGCCAAAACTAGGCCGGAAAGCGAGGTCATTTGCGAAAAAATGGGCCGATATCGGCGCCTGGGGGTGGCGGCTGGGAACCCAATCGCCCCCAGCGCCGACTCGCCCCAGGCAGCGATTTTCTAGCCTCCTGGTGGGGGCCAGTGGCTGGAAATGCTCTAAGAACACTATGGTTACACAATAAAACTTAGTGAGTTTTAATTACCTAAAAAAACAATATAAAAACAGAAAAATCAACATAATACCGTAGTGGCTCTTCACACAGAAAGATTGTTGGTGTACATTAATTTCCAAAGACGTCTCGGTTTGCTCGAAGAGTTGACTAAAATTTGTTGCTTTCTTTCTGCCTGTATGGGTAGATCGTGTAGTTACCACAACGTAGTTGTTACTAGTACTAATTTTCGGGCAGTAATTGTTGCTAGCCAGCAGAAGAACGAGCCAGTAGCACAATGCAACTAATGCGTAGTGCAATTACCACGAGCAATTTTGCTGCATGACAGTTACGTATCAGTGCCTTATGCCATCCGCCTGTGCAACATCCCGTTTCCTCCCAATCCTAGCCAGCTATACGTCAGCATGTGATGACGGAAGAATCCGACCACCAAGCGCTGGTCATTAAGGCGTCAACGGCACTGGCCGAACGACGGGAGCGAGGGCAGCGCCCTTTTTTATACGAGGCGGCGTGGGTCAGGCATGCAGAGTACGACAAGATGGTGGGTGCTGCATGGGAACAAGCCCATGCAGCCAATCAGCAAGGGGGTGACCTCGAAACGAGATGCAGCCGCCTGAGTGCTGCAGCCAAGACCATGCACGTGTGGAGTCGAAGAGTGTTTGGGTCAATTCAAAGGCAAATTGCTCATTTGAAGGTGCAGCTTACTGAGGCAAAGGAGCGAGCTTCTCGAACTGGGTATAGACAGGAGATCAAGGATATTGAGGACCAACTGCATGAGCTCTATGATCGTGAAGAAATCTACTATAAACAGCGGTCAAGGATTGACTGGTTGACGGACGGGGATCGGAACACACGATACTTCCAAAACCGAGCATCGCATCGCCGACGGAAGAACAGGGTAAAAGGTTTGAGGAGAGATGATGGGACAAAATGCACGGATGATGAGGGGATGCGCACAATCGCAGCCCAATTTTATGCCCACCTTTTTGCTTCCGAAGGTTCAAGGGAGGGGCAACGAGTAGTGCAACATATCGCGTCCCTTGTGACGGACGAGATGAATGAGAAGCTCACAAGGCCATTCACTGATGATGAGATTGAAGTGGCCCTATTCCAGATGGGGCCTACAAAGGCACCGGGACCGGACGGTCTACCAGCTATGTTCTACCAGCGCCACTGGGAGCTGGTGAAGAATGATGTGTGTGGTGCAATTAGGGAGTTTTTGGCGGGGAAGACAGCACCCAATGGTTTCAATGATACAATCATTGTGATGATTCCGAGAGTGAACACACCAGAACTACTCTGTCAGTTTCGTCCAATAAGTCTGTGTAATGTCCTTTATAAGATCGCGGTGAAGGCACTGGCCAACCGCCTAAAAGTAGTCCTTTCGTTTTTGATATCTGAGGAGCAGAGCGCCTTTGTGCCGGGAAGGCTACTTACGGATAATGTGTTAGTCGCGTATGAGTGTGTGCATGCTATCAGGAAAAGGAACCGGAAGAAGCCCTTGTGCGCGGTAAAATTGGATATGATGAAAGCGTATGATAGAGTGGAGTGAGACTTCCTTGAGCAAATGATGGGCAAATTGGGCTTCTCTAGTCACTGGACGGAGATGGTCATGCGATGTGTCAAATCAGCCAAGTTTTCAGTTAAGCTAAATGGCGGACTGTCCCACAGTTTTATCCCTTCACGAGGATTAAGACAGGGGGACCCATTATCACCATACTTGTTCCTCTTTTGTGTGGAGGGATTTTCAGCGCATATTAGGAATGCGCAGCAAGAGCAAAGTATCAAAGGAGTGTCGTTTGGGAATGGTGGACCAACGGTTACTCATATTCTCTTTGCTGACGATAGTGTCGTCTTTGTGGAGGGCTCAAGAGAAAATCTTACCACACTTCGACACATTCTGCAGGAGTATGAGGCAGCCTCGGGACAGAAAGTTAACCTCCAGAAATTGGCTATTTACTTTGGAAAGGGTACGTCGGAGGAGAGAAAGGAAGAATTAAAGGCGGTGCTTAATATTAGTGCTGAGGCCCTAAGCGAGAGATATCTGGGTTTGCCTACTGTTGTAGGAAGGTCGAAAGAGGGGACGTTTAAATACGTTAAGGTCGGTGCCAGAGGCAAAGTGTCAGGATGGAAAGGACAAGGCTTATCAAAAACAGCGAGGGAGGTACTCGTGAAATCCGGACTCCAATCTACCCCTACCTTTACCATGAGCTGCTTTCAACTCACAAAGAAAATGTGCGGGAACCTGTCATCTATATCGTCCAACTTCTGGTGGGGAGAAGCAAATGGTAAGAAAAGGGTGCATTGGATCGCCTGGGATAAGATGTGCACCAGGAAAAACGAAGGGGGATTAGTCTTTCGTGATCTGGAGGCTTTTAACCAAGCCATGCTTGCGAAACAAGCCTGGCGTTTGCACCAGGAGCCGAACTCGCTGTGTGCTAGGGTGTTGCAAGCTAGATACTTCGCACATGGGTCGATCCTGAACGCAACATGCCCAGGGGGATGCTCCTACACGTTCAGGAGTATTATTCATGGGCGCGACTTGCTGCTAGATGGACTGATATGGAGAATCGGAGATGGGTCAAAGATCAATGTGCATCACGCGAACTGGATCCCGAGACAGGGTAGTTTGAAGCCACTGGGCCAAAACTATGTCAATGGGATCACGCGAGTTAGAGATCTGTTGGGACCGGACGGTACCTCATGGGATATAGCCAAGGTACAGAACATGTTTGCACCAGATGAAGCACAAGAAATACTGCATAATCCAGTGGGGGGCCGGAGATGGCGGACTACCAGGCATGGAACTACACAAAAAATGGGGTCTTCACGGTCAGATCGGCTTACCACATGCGAATGAGTCAGAATCGACAACGTTCAAGGCGACCGGAGTCTTCTTCATCGGTGGCCGATCACAAAGCCTGGATGAACTTATGGGATACAGTAGCGCCGGGTAAAGTCAAGACACACATGTGGAGGCTGATCCAGAATGGGTTAGCAGTGGGATCGGAGCTGCTAAGAAGGAGAATCAAGGCGGGGGTGTTTTGCACGGTGTGCGGGCGGGAAGAAACAAACTATCATAGGTTTTGGGGCTGCCACCACTCTATAAACTTCTGGAAGATTATGCACTCGGAATTGGGAGTACCGGTGGCGATCCCACCGGAGAATGTTTGCTCTCAGAGTGCGTTGTCGAGATGGCTACTTTCGTGGATTGCGGACGCGTCAGATGATGAGCAGGCTGTCCTTGTCCAGGGAGTCTACGCTCTCTGGCTGGCAAGGAATAATGCAAGGGATGGGCAGTGGATCGAAGAAGCGGACGCAATAGCGAGGAGAGTCTTCAACCTAATGACAGAGTGGCAGTCGATCCATGGAAGAAAAGTAAAGGTCACTGTTCCTGCGGTTAGGGAGAAATCGAGTCCACCGGAAGAGGGATGGGTGAAGGCGAATGTGGACGGCGCAATGGCTAAGGTGGCCGAGCATGGAGGTGTGGGAGTGGTTCTCCGAAACCATGGAGGCGCCTTCCTGGGGGGTGCATGCCAACTCCTCCTGCCTTGCAGAGAACCGGTGCGAGCGGAGATACTAGCTGTGAGAAGAGCAGCCTTATTAGCGGAGGAACTAAACATCCCTAGGCTTCACTTAGAGACGGATAGTAGGGAGGTAGCAGGTATGTTGCAGCGCACGGGAAAGGATCTATCTTCTCTTGGACCGCTGATTGAAGAAATCAAGCATATTCTGGCATCGCGGGATGAGTGGAAGATTGCGTGGACTAGACGTGGAGCAAACACTGCTGGTCACTTGCTTGCTAGAACAGCGGTGACTGAACGTCTTTGTACGGTGTGGCACCAGATGCCCCCGGATGTTATTTTGCATATTATTTCGGACGAGATCCCCAGGTGGGATGATTAAATAAAGGAACGTTTTTGAGTTTCAAAAAAAATAATATCTTTCTATCTAGGCATGAGGTGCACGTCTTTGTGGAAGCATTTGTGTAGTCAAGCAAAGGCAAACGGAGGGTAGAGAAATGCCCAGGCCCAAACCAACTAACGCTAGCTATGGCAACTTGATTGATAGAAGTGAGTATAAATAGCAGCACAGAAGTCCACAAGAAACATAAAAGTGGATTTTTCTCACTATGCAATAAATAATTAATTGATGTAACACGACAAGGTCTAGATATTTTGTGGGCATAAATAAGGAAAGTATTCATATATGAATAGCGTGTGTTCGACTGATATATAAATACTTCTCTTCCATGTAACACGCGTACAAGTGGATCAGATCCTATCTTTGGTCAGCATTCATAAAAAGGACTCGAATGATTAATTTCATTGTGATATGATCGACTTCGTGACCAGAAATACAAGAAGAAATGTGACTCTGACTATTAGTCCATGAAAATACTTTGCCTTCCCCTGCAGAGTAGCAGCAGCAGCCAGCAGTTCATGAACTTTCCGCAGATCAAAAGGTGCGGACAAAGCCTGGGCGGCGCCACCAACCCCCCTAACCCTGCACATCACCAGCTTCCCGTCGCCGGCTTGGGTTGACGAAATCTTTACCACAAAATCGAACGCTGACATTCCATGTCAAACTCCGTCGCAAGACCGTGAGGCACAGAGCCTGGCAGCTGCGCCCGAGTCCCGCGCACGAAGATAGTTGTCCGTACCATATGCTCCCGCTTCTACACCTCCAGAAGTTGGAATGGAAAAAGGTGTCTCGTGAACTGAGAGGCCCTATGACACTTGTTAGGAACCCAAACATTACTCCTGAATATTTACTACTCTCACTTCGAAATTTAAATCCAAATGAGTGTGGTTTTCTGTACCTCAAGCTACATTGTGGATAAAGGGATTTTTGGGCTACAGGAAAATTGGGGAAGAGAAGCAGAGAAATCAGAGTAGGTGAGGCCGTGAGGGGAAGCAGAGATGAGGGGAGAGTTGTTCTTTCTCAAGTTTATAATCAGTAGATGAGTACAGCTGCTGGGCACCTTGCCGTATGACCAACTTTGGGTTTGGTTGGTGCGATCGCTTTGAACGGTGCGGTTCATGGCTTGACTAATTCACCTGGCTTAGGCACTTTCTCCTCTATTTTCGAATTTGCCTCAAATGTTCCTTCTTCGGTTAAACTCTCGTCGATGATGTCCCAGTTGTGTCGAGTCCTTGCATCACCCAGTGACTCAGTCCGGTGCTCATCCTCCTGACTAACAAGGTTCCTAACAGCAGCATCCTGTTTCCTCCCAATCCTAACTCCAGCTTTCTTTTTACAATCATCCTAGCTCTAGCATCTGTAGTTGAAGTGCATGAAATAACCTAGTAGTCAAATGCTTTTCTTCACGGCCTACACACTGTTGTGCCAATATTTCCATAGTCAGGCAATGCAAAAGGAAGATAGAGAAACGTGTGTGTGTTCTTGCTCATTTTAAATAGGTGACATTCCATAGATGCAATCATTTAATCAATGTCACACTTATTTTCCGAGCCAGACCAAATAACGCTATGCTAATTCCTTTGATAGAAGTGAGCATAAAAAACTGCGAAAAACCTCCAACATTACACCAGATATGAGACATGGTGGAAAGCAAATGCCACATGAAACGTTAAAGTGGATTTTTATTACTTTGTATAAATAAATAAATAATAGATGTAATAGGGCAAGGTCAATATGTTTTAGTTCAACACGTTGTGACAGAGATGAGGAGATAGTTCCTCTTCTTTCTCAAGTTTCTAATCTGCAGGTGAATACAGCCGTTGAGCACCTTGCCTTATGTCAGCATGCCCACATCGGGCTTCTGAAAAAATATGGGTTTGGTATGTGTGGTCCCTTCAAAAGGCGCGGTTCAGGGCTTGACCAATTTACCTGCTTGAGGTTGTAGCTCCTCTATTTCTGAATTTGTCTCAGACGTTCCTTCTTCACTTAAACTGTTGTCAGATGTGTACTAATGGTGCTGAGTGCTATCTTCACACAGTGCCTCAGTCTGGTGGTCACTAGGTGTTCACTGGAAATGCAGAAAGGCATAAAGGAGGTGCAAAAACAAAATTATAGAAAAGAAAGAAACCAAACCGAAATGCCCAACACTCAACACCTCCTGAGTGACCCACAATAGCATACGCAAAGACCCCACATCTAGAACTCAAGCTTAGGGAAAGACAAGGAGCTCCGCAAACAATCTCATCCCACCATGGACAAGAAAATCACAACAAAGGCTAGCCTAAAAACATAGACACTAAAGCAGAAATTCACAGAGTAGCTTCACCAGCATAATGGAAGGCGTCCGAGAGCCCAGCACATGAGACGGCAGATGTGCCTCCTGTGACGTCTAAAGACATAACAGAACTGAGACTGAATGACACGATACCAGTGTACCACCACAGAGGATCGATTATTGGTGTGTCTGTAATCCCGGTATCTCCTAATCCCATAGTGTGTCATCCTCCCCCTTGTTGATGTCCCGTGGTACGAATTCTGATTTTTCATGCCAGAGTGCCCCATGTGCTCGGAACTGGAAGAGGAGGCAGGGAAGCAAAACTTTGTGGATGTGTATTTGTTTCACCACCCATTTTTCTTGGCTCCATGAATTTTGGTTGGGAGCACCCTATGTGAGATAATAACATCTTGGTGTGGTACCCAACACTACTCTCCTGCATGACTAATGTTCATACAGTGTAGTAGCAATATAACATCCGCCCTCGCGAATCAAGTTATCTAGGCCAGCCAAAACAAGTCATACTCATAGCTGGACAAACAAATATATAAAGGCACTCGTGATACATGTCAAGATGGCATACAAAGATGCTCACTATCTTAACTCTTTATTGCCAAGCAAACTCCCAGGTTTTATATTACGAAATAAAAGGTTGCATAAGTATGACCAACTTGTCCAAGATACGTAGACAACCCTGGTGAAAAAGATCATTACAGTCAAGCTTCAAAGCTCCATCTAGGTCCAGTATTAGTACTTCTTGAGATCATACTCAAGCATGTTTTCAGCTCACCGACCTTCTGTATAAGCCATTTTATCTTAGACATTTTTCCTCTTCGGAGCAGCTTACCATTATATATATACTCATCCATAGAAATGAGCCATGTTAACCCAAGTATTCAAGTGTGTAACTGTGGAAAAATATAATATGAACCATGAACTCAAGACGAAGACATAGAAAGAAGCTGGTAAATTAATTAATTTGGAATATAGATGATAGTAGTCCCTTTTATGCCTTACGTTTCATCTGTTCTTTGGGGATTTGAGGTGCATGCCCTACCTATACAGCAACTAACCTTTTTTTGCCATTAACTTTCGTCTCATCTCTATTTTGACACAAGAATTGTGCAACGAGACATGGTGGAAAAACGTGCATCAACCTCAAGTCGTTAGTACTAGTGCCTGTTCAAGAATTCGTCCGATTAAATAGTTAACTTGGAAATTAATCCCTACTCACAGGCTCACCAAGTAGCCAAAAACTGATAAATCGTCCAATTAATGGATTAACTTACCGATTAACTTGCTAATTAGCCTATTAACCCCCTACTCGCCAACCAACCGAGCAGCTACCAGTTAACGAGTTCCTCAACAATGGTACTAGTATGTATGCCCTGTCAAATATATTAAGTTGGCTTTCAGATGAAAAAAAGAAGAATATTTGAGATGATATAAATACATACGTCATATTTTTGGAGTGATGTGTTTGCTTGTAGGAGTTTGTGGAACTCTTCCAACTGTACACTCTTCTAATATTTCCAGATGTATATTATGTTCAAGTTGATTTTAGGTGTAAAATTTGTGCAAGAATCATCCATGTCTTATCGTAGTAGTGGTATTACTTAAAATGAACCATAGAATAGTGAAATCAACAAGTTAGTATGTCTATATGTCTCGTCAAGGCAAATAATTACACCAAGGTATGGCATAACTGTGAGAAGTTGAATAGTCAAATCAACAAGTCTGTATGTGTATTCATGAAGACCTTCCAACATCCCAACATTTTTAAAATAAAATATATGTAAAAGTAACATCGGGTTAAAAGAACGTTGGCACTAACTAAATACAGTGGTTGCAACTAAACACTATAAGTGCCTTTCTAAAGCATTTGCCGAGCATGCCTACTAAAAGGACTGGGATAATAATTGGGTACAACCAGGAGTCTGAAGATGCTGCATTTTCAAGTTGTGACTAAAAACAATTGTATTTCTGCATTTCAGCAGAATTTAGATCGAAGGCCCCCAAAACACGTGCACGTCCTATACACCAGGCCAGAGTGAGTAAGAGGGTTGCAAAGTCCCATCTACCCGTGTCATCTGTGATGCACCTTAATTAGTTATCTGCCTACCTTTCATAAATAATCATTCTGTATGTATATAGACGTTGTAATGTGTTGTTTCACTTCATCAATATGTAGTTTGGTGTTACCGATAGCAACAACTTTAATTTGTAAACTCGGCGTGCTTGCACTTCCTTTTAATAGTATAATTTTTTTTGCACACTACCATTTGTATTGGTGTGTCAATCTAGCTAAGAATACTTCTATTGTTGTGTTAATTGGTTTTTTACTTTTACAAAGTATTGAATCAAAGACTTCCCTTTCTAAAAAAATCAATTAATAGTTTTTACATATGGTTGAACAGTTCATATATTTAGGAGAAAGATTTCCGGGAGGACAAAAGATTGACAAAAGTGTGTAGGCTCCATTTGACGCAACATGGGGTTGTTGTGTCATCTTGTAACGGAAAATTAAGAAGAGGCATTAGCTTATGTGCTCGGTCGTTTTAATACTGTGTCTCTATGCAATACACATTGTACTTTAATGGATCATTAATTGTAGAATATAAATGTGTCTCATCCTGAAGCACAGCCAGTTTAGTCTATTTAGTGTCCAAAACAAGGCTTGACTTTGTTTTTTTAGTAATTCTCATTGCCTTATAGATCACTCAGACATGTAGAAATGAGGACCAGTCGCGAACTGTTTGACACCTTTAGTAAAACACGTAATTCATATCTTACGGAATTTCATTATTGAACGTAGGTTTGTTCATATTTGTTGCGCCATCCCAGCCATGATGAATACATGACACAAGTTCTGCACAGCACTGAGATGAGGAATGCATGACACCAGAACAAAGCGTCCTAGGCCGGCTGGGGGCTCTGCCTGATGGTATGGAACATCTAAAACTAAAACTGAAAATTGACTGGGTCATGCCCCTCCACTCCTCGGATCAGCAGTGCAGTCCAGCAGCCTAAAGATCTGCAGTGAAACCAGAGAGGAAATAGCTCGGCCCAGCCAAACTAAAGACATTAAGGGGATGCAAAAGGGTAGACCGGTGGTATATACCTTCACGAAACAAAATGTTAAACCAAGGTGCAAAATACAACGAGTAAACAAGTGTACAGTCAGTCAATGGCAAGGAGAAACAACCGACCAGCTTGCCGCTCGTTTTAAATGGCTGCCCGACTCATCCTTGCAATCATGTTTATTCAATGGTTCACTCGTAGTACGTATAATCTTCACATTAAAGAGCTGACTGACGATGGCCTTGGTTATAAAATGGTGGCACACGCTTGCAATAAAAAAAGATAAAAGTGTGAGATTGTCAATATACATGCATGGTAATTGCTGTTGTACCGTTGCAGATCAAATAGGTCAATGTACCACTACGATTTGTTGAGACAAATACTAGATGTGCATTATGGAACGTATCAGTTAACCTGCAACATTAAGCTACTAGCAAATGCCCTTGGTGGAGATTTGACATGTCTTATCCTTAATCCCCACCCAAATCAACCTGAAACCCATGAAATACAGCCAAATGATCTGCAACAGACGCAAAACATGGGTACATATAGTTCCATAAGAAAAATTGCGTATCTGACATTCAGCACAAAGGAAAAAAACTATGCGTCCATGCACTATCATAGTTTTTGGCCCAATCGGTGTTGCATGGTCGCTGAGAGTGGTTAGTCCGATGGTAGAGGATGTTGCGCCAGCAGCGACAGCGGCCCTGTTTACAGCAGATCTAACACCCAAGGATGACCCAAACACGTCAAGCATGGAGGCATGCGGCTCAATGGAGGACGCTGGGGCAATGGCCTCGGGGTTATGGTGGATGCTGCTGGTCCGTTCATGCGACTGTAAAGTGGCAGCGGCTAGTTCAGCACCGCGAGGTGAACGACCTCCTCATGGCCATGGTGATGATCTTTGGTGGGCGTACATCCCACCTATCTGCTAGTTCCACTCTGGCCTAGCGTGGAGGACTGGGAGGCGTGATAGTGTGAAGATCTGTTGCCAAGATAATGCTTGGAACACACTTCATGTCCGGGATGATAACCCTTGTTCTGGCCTTTGTTGGTCAGGCTCAGCAACAACGTGCTTGTATCGTTATCTGGTTGAGGATCTTATCTCTATGAAGACGGTGGCGTGAGGGCGTTTATCCCTTCTTGAAGGTGTTGCCGCGGAAGAATTATTCGACATAGTCGTAGGTGTTGCGTTCATATCTTGTAATGGTTCTACCATAGTTGCTTTTGCTATGTACTCCACTTTTTGATTTTGGTCTCGGTGCCTGACATCAAGTTTAATAAAAATGGTTGTGTGCATCAATTGATGCAGAGGCCGGGGAATCTAACCTCCTTTTCGGAGAAAAGCAGGGCTAAGACACGAGGTGGGAAGAAAGTAGCTGCCGGTCCAGTCCAAATAAATCTAGGTTCTGTTGTGATTCGGAGCTCCATATATGCAACGAGTTCAGCTAAAGCGGTCCTTGCCGAAACTAGTTCTGTTTTATGGACTTATGGACCTACCTGACGGATCATCTTTGTGGTGTTTATCAGGTCTTACTGTACTTTTGGTCTACCCGATGCATAAGTGCTAGCACAATTATTGCAGATAGATGACACCTATCCGAAGCACATTATTGTTCTCATTGTGGAACTAAAATTTGGCATCCTGACACCTACCAAGCCATAGTGTGCAATGTCGTTGGTGCTACCCTCCACCTGTTGAATCCGGAAGGCTTTGATGTCTAGTATGTTGGGCATGAAGTCCATGTAAATAGACGATAGATACTATTTGAGACTAGGGTGGAGATAGCTAGGTGTAGTAGAGAACATATCTGGTGAAACGAACAGACTGGTGCACCAGATGCACCAACTATGTATGGGCCATTGGATTCGAAAGAGAGGGACAGGATTCGGTGCCGTGATGGGCTGCCGGTACATTTGCAAAATTGTCCTTGTAGTACATCTAAATCGAGCGATCTGAACTCTCTGTACACATCGTCTTCCTCCCCTTTCCAGATTCTGTACGAGGCCGTCCAGCACTCCAGCTACGCGCT
>NC_057807.1:551311888-551333911 GCF_018294505.1 Triticum aestivum
CCTGGACCTTCTCCCCTTTCTATCTTGTACTAAGTTTCAGTGCCGTTGAAGCACGAGCGCCCCTCCTCTCCTCTGAGTTGCGCCGAACGAAGACGCCATTGCCGCCGGCGAGCGCGTAAATGTAGCGGTGTTGTGTTGTAGCTGCAGGGAACGACGAGGAACTACCCAAAAAAGCCGGCTATCTTCTGCGCCTCAAGAATCTTAGGGTTTGTTCTCTTATCCCATTATCCATTTATTCATGGTCATATTTTGTTCTTCCGATTTGTGATTTTTCCCCAATTCATTCCAAACTAGTGTCATTGTGAACTTGAATAAGTAGTATGAGCACCAGATTTATGTATGAGATACACGACTGCAGATATTGTAGTGCAAAATAGCCTATGCAACTTGAATAAGTAGTGTTCTGAACCTTCATGTATTTTTTAGTATAGAAAACCATATTTGTGCGAAGTCTAAACAAAGATTTGTGCAGCTGTGCGGTTGAATAGAACCTGACCATCATCCTTTACAACTCAGGATCTGAGGTATGAGCACCGAATTTGATTGTTTTGTTATCCATGTACACTCATATTTGGTTCTTCCGGGCCATCAGTTTCCCATGTGTGTTTAAAGCCAGTGGCATTTGGGAATATGAATAGTATGGGCATGAAATTGATGCGTCGGATGTAGATATAATGGTGAAATTGTAGTAATAATCACAACAATCAGTGTGTGTTCTGTTCCTTTGTATACAGTTTTCATATGCCTTTGCTAACTTAATAGTAAGGTGTGCGCATGAACAACTCAGCATGTATGTGAAAGAAAAGATTTCCTAGGAGCATGCTACATGGCAAGAGTGGGTTAGTTATTGGTTGTTCATGCGGGTTTCTTGTAAATGAACTAGTAATGTACTATACGAACTTCTTCCACATAGCTGATATGAAATGGCGACGGCATTTGAAATGTTCAATTGAACTTTCTATGGTAATGCTAGTTGTTCATGTTCCTCGTTTTGTAAAACCCTTGATCATGTTCAATTAAACTTTCTATGTAATTACTAGTTGTCGATGTTCCTCATTTTGTCTTGTTGCAACTGCAATCCACATTGTCCATATGCTAAGTAAAAATCTTGATGTTTTATGGTTATACTTGCACAAAAATAAGCAACCATGGAGTCCATGGGAAGTGCTACTCTAAGCATTGGGTCAACTACGGCAATGGGAGTTGAAGATGATGCCAACAGCTTCGCCCTGGTAATTTATTTGTTGTATTGGTCGCTGACGTACATCACACCGTTTCTGTCAGCTGACGGATTTTCTGAAATTTCTAGGGCACGATCCATCAGGTCGAAAATGATGGAAATAGCTACCACACGCCAACACGAACTAGGAGTCTTCCGTTTTGTGTAAGTAGTTTTTTTTTCTCATATCCAATGCATGCGCTGTAGTTTATGAACTGGACATCTTTTTTATTTTGCATATCCACGGGTCAAGATATGAGCCCGAGTGTGATCCTAATTTACAACCCAAAATTGGTATGCAATTTGACACCTGGGAGGAAGGTATGGCATTCTACAAAATGTATGCTCATGAAGTCGGGTTCTCAGTTCGCACATGGACGACACACAAAGATGAACATGGTGTAGTGTGGAAGAGGTTCGTTTGTGCTAGGGAGGGTTGGAGGAAGGTGGCCCGCGAAGAGGAAAGAATAAAGCCTAAGCGAAAATTCAAGTTAACCAGGTGTGGTTGTGAGGCTATGATTGGAGGAAGGTGGCTTAATGTAGATTTGAAGATTTGGTTTGCCTTTCTGTGTTACTGTCAATTGTAGCCAGCTTGCTATATGCCATGCTCATGTGACTACTTTCTGAATTAGTGCAACCTTATTACTATGTGTATTGAGCACTGTCCATTTATTTTCCTCTGTTTTTTGTTGCTCTGTATTTTAGCATCATCATCTGAAAATATATCAAGATAAGTGAGAACATATTCATCTGTAATCCTATTAAGGTAACCATCACCATGCTTTCTATTTTAAGTTTGTGAACCTGGAAATGGTATGACTGGTATATCTCTTTTCAAGTAGCAATGTTACTCTGGATGCTCTTATTTAGATTGTATATGAAGGCATGTCTCATCTTCATGTAACTACCCCGTGATTGCTAATTTTTTGACGTTGGCAAAAAATGCAAAATTTTCATGTAATTTATTATTCGTGCAAGTAGAAAGCTCGACAGATATAACTTAGTAATATTAAGTACAAAAGAAGCAACTTTATTAGTAACTGTTGTGATGATTTTTGTTTGTAAGTGGACAAAAGAGCTTTTGTTTTGTAAAATTTTACGGAGTTAAGAGTGGTCTTGAGCTTCCTGTAGTGATTCTGGAGAAGCCTACCTAGGATCAGATTAGCTCATCTGGTCTGGAGTAGTAGTCTTGAGTCTGGAGCCTGGAGTGCATAACTTGAGCAGTGGCAAAATTTACCTTTATTAGCAAATGACCAGGCATGTTGAACCTTGGAAATTATTGAATGAGGTTAGTTCTCGTGTTCTGCTCCAGGTACATGTCTGGAGCTGGTTAAGTCCAAATTGTTTCTCTCTGTAATGTATAGAATTACTTAAGCTCATGCCCCCTTGGAGGTTAACTGAATTGTATCTATGTACATGGTGATCCATCTTAACAGTTGTTTGACTCAATTTTTAGGTGAATAAACAGAGTGGACAGGACTTATGTACATCTGCACTTGCTTTCTTTTCCTCTTTCTTTTGTAAGGAACACTTTAACTTATCGTGAACCGACGAATCTGCGATATGGTTGTTCTCTGAAAAAGAATGACATTTCCCAGATTTTTATATGACAGGATTAAGAGATGCTTTTGTATGGGAGTATTGATAATTCATATGATGTGTCATACTCTGGAGAAGTTGCACTAAGGCTTCAAGATGTACTAAGTATACTCAAATTAGAATAGGATTGTAAAAACTCCAAATTTTTTGACACGGCCACTGTCACACACCACTGTCATATACACGTTTGGAAACAGTGTGCATATATATAGAATGAAACCACAATTGTACATACAGTGTGATTTCTCGGATGCGAGCACAGGCGCAAGCATCAGACTTACATAAAAAACAGTTGGAAAAAATAGTGATAGCCACAGGTTGGCCAGAGTACAAGCAGAATCATCAGCCAAAAATAAAAATGTCATCCAGCAGTCGCGCTTGAAGATTGAGCATTAGCGCGGATGGGAAATCATAACATGGTTCCTTCTGGATGATCCAAGGCCTCGACCTCGCTTGCACATCCTGTTAAGAATCATCTATTAAAATCAATATCTCCAATTACAGTTTGCACGTACTACAGTTACATGTATCAAGAATTGGTAAAATAACTCCTGGACATCTACGCTAGATCAGTATTTTTTTTTTTGAGGGAAGATCAGTATTGTTGATTTCAAAAGCATTCTTAAAACACAGCAAATATAATCTACTCCAGGCACGTCCGCTAACTCCCTATTAACCATTTTTTCACATACAAGTCATAACATTCATGCACAAATGTTACTTTAAAGCTTCCATGGACTACGGCGGCACAGGAGAGAAGAAATGGCAGAGGGAGCGAGACGATGAGAGAGAGGTCTCGTACAAAATCGGGCAAGGGGAGGAAGACGATGTGAGTCAGATCGCTAGATTTACATGTACTACAAGGACAAATTTGCAAATGTACCAGCAGCCCATCACCGCACCAAATCCTGTCCCTCTCTTTCGAATCCAATGGCCCGTACATCGCTGGTGCATCTGGTGCATCAGTTTGGTCGTTTCACCAGATACATTCTCAGGTGTAGTAAATTGGAAGAGTCATTCAAGACATTAAGTTAACTCTTTCGGTTTTGAGCTGGAAAATGTGGGTAACTTATCGGCACTATGATAAGAGTAGCAAGCGCTTTGTCTATTGGACTAACTTTAGAAACTTTCCAAGTTAACCTCCATAGTTGATCCAAGGATCTAAATATTGTCTAGAAGAGCGTAGTAGCCTTCAAATTATTATTACCTGCAACATGCTTTCTATCTCGGGGATATTCCGTTTTCAGAAAAAAAATCTTTCTATCTGCATCATTTTTTTTGTAACTTGTTTGTGCTCCAACATGGCATATCACTGAGGCACAACATGCTAGCATTGGCGGCAAATATAAATTAAGAAAATGGAACGTGGATGTCTTTTATCATAGATAGATCCTTGTGTTCATCAATACCATTTAGAAAAGCAAACACGAGACTTACCAAAAAGAAAAATGACGGCAACAAATGTAACCAGTAGGAGAAACAATAAATTAAGTCACTAGGAGACCACGATCACTTACGAGTCATTGGGCAGTACAAGAAAACAACCCAAAAGAACCAAGCTCCAACTGCGAGAAGGATGTGCGTACGGGGCTGAGCTCCCAGGAAGATTTGGAAGCGATGTACATTGGTAGTGATCATTGCAATGTGCGATGTGCAGAAACATCTTAGCCTCGGTATGAGGGGACGTGTTGCATGTTATAGGCAGGGGCGCAATAACCCTGAGGCGCATACAGTTGAGATCTTACAGAAGACTTGGAGAAGAAGAGAGAAGAAGAGATAGAATAGGTTACAAGAGATAAACATGAACCAACTACCTAGCTATCTCTATCAATATGGTTGGACTCCTGATGCGGCTCATGAGGTTGGTGCGGCAGCCAAGGCAACATGACAGGTTATGTTTAACACCCTCCCGTAATCACAACTTCATCAAGTTGAGATTATGCTTGAAGTCTTCAAAGCTTTTGGTAGGCAATGGTTTTATGAATCCATCTGCAATTTGATCTCTAGAATGCACAAACCGAATATCAAGTTGCTTCTTGGCAACTCTTTCTCTCACAAAGTGAAAATCTATCTCAATGTGCTTTGTTCTGGCATGAAAAACTGGATTAGCAGACAAGTACGTTGCATCTAGATTGTCATACCATAAACATGGAGCTTGAGTATCCTTAATACCAAGTTCCCTTAGAATGGATTGCACCCAAATAATCTCTGCTGTGGCATTTGCTAATGCCTTATACTCTGCCTCTGTACTAGATCTGGAGACAGTAGCTTGCTTTCTTGCACACCATGATATCAAATTAGGACCATAAAATACTGCAAATCCACCAGTGGATCTCCTATCATCCAAATATCCTGCCCAATCAGAGTCTGAGAAGGCACTTATAAGTGTAGATGATGACTTGCAGAAATTTAGACCAACATTAAGAGTGTTCTTGGCATATCTAACAATGCGTTTGGCAGCAGTCAAATGAACTGTAGTGGGTGCATGAAGGAATTGGCAAACTTTGTTAACAGCAAAAGAGATATCAGGCCTGGTAAGTGTCAAGTATTGGAGAGCGCCTACTAGACTTCGGTACCTTGTACTATCATCTTGACTCAAAAGTTGTCCCTCGGTAAGAGATAATTTTTCTGAACTTGACAAAGGAGTGGGTGAGGGTTTACAACCTTGGAGACCAGCCTTATTTACCAGATCTGCTGCATATTTTTCCTGGGATAGATGAAGTCCATCCTCATGCTTCTTCACCTCAATCCCTAGGAAATAATGTAAGTCTCCAAGATCCTTGAGAGCAAACTCTGTACTGAGATCCTTCAAAAGTCCTGTAATGGCCTCATCTGATGAACTGGTGACAATTATATCATCAACATATATAAGTACAAATATGTGTGTATTGTACTTATTATAAATGAACAATGAGGTGTCAGACTTAGAAGGAACAAAGCCAAGCATTTGCATTTTTTTGCTGAGACGTGAGTACCACGCCCTTGGTGCTTGCTTCAACCCATATAAAGACTTGTCAAGTTTACACACATAAGAGGGTGCATCTTTGCTTATAAACCCAGGAGGTTGCTTCATGTACACTTCCTCTTCCAGAACACCATGGAGAAACACGTTCTGCACATCTAGCTGTCTGAGACTCCAGCCCCTGGATACAGCAATAGACAAAACGAGACGGATAGTGGCAGCCTTTACAACGGGACTAAATGTGTCCTCATAGTCTATGCCATACCGTTGTTTAAAACCTTTGGCAACAAGTCTGGCCTTGTAACGATCAATGGTTCCGTCAGACTTCCTTTTAATCTGAATACCCACTTGCAATCAATAAGATTTTTACCTTGCTGTGAAGGAACCAGATGCCATGTTTTATTTTTCTGCAGTGCCTTGAATTCCTCATTCATGGCATTTTTCCATTTGTCATCACTGAGTGCTTCTTCAAGTGTATATGGTTCACCTGGTTCACCTGTGGAGCACACCATCCCATACTTAGTTACATGTTTATAATCAACAGGCTGAATTACCCCTTTTTGTAGTCGTGTACGGCGTGGAGATGGTGCAGCTTCGGTTTGTGGGACATAAGATCCTGGTCCAGCAGCAGCAGCGGGATCAGCAGTAGCATCTATGCGCGCCGGATCTTCTGTGGCGGTTGGTGAAGCTGTGAATGTTGCAGCGGGCGCAGAAGATCCCGCCCCGCGGGCCTCATCATTGGTGCATGATGGAGCGGGCCAGCTATCAACACGGGATCCCGTGCCAGCGGCTATCGGGCCCGCGCCAGCAGCTGTCGGGTGGAGAAGGTCCCTCCTTTTGTAGCAGATTGGCTGGACTGGAAAACGAGTCGCGGGCCCAGCTGCAGCTGTTCGCCAAGTGGTGGCGCCTGATTTGCGCGGAGCAGAGGGAAGGCGCTCTCCAGTAGTGTCGTGCCGTGTGGCTGGCTCGGGGACGACGCGCGGTGGGTCGCGCCCGACCGCGCCTGGCGAGGTTGTTGGCGGCGCTGATGGCGCAGAATCTGAGGCAGATTCGCCTGGCGGTTCTGACGCTGCGGGCCGCCCGGATCCCGAAGGCGATACGGCTGACACACCTGACCGCGCGGATCCCGAGGGGGATTTGTTCCCTGCGCCAGAGAACATGAAATATGGCTCTGTGAGGTGCGTTTCTTCATCAATTTTGCTTCCATTTTTTCCTGTATATTCTCCTGCATCATCACAAGGCTCACACAAGGCATTAATAGGGCCAGTCAATAGTTGATCATCACAGTTATTTCCCCCTTGATCAAAACCGGTGAGATGAGATGGTAGAAGGAGAATTTCCTTGCGAAGTAATGCACCGGCATTGGGGTGAAGGTCGGAGAAAGGAAATTTGGTCTCGTCGAACACAACATCACGAGATATATAGACACGGCCCGTGGAGACATCGAGACACTTGACACCCTTGTGTTGAGCACTATACCCTAGAAAGACACATTGTTTTGAGCGGAACATGAGCTTGCGATTATTGTAGGGGCGAAGATTTGGCCAGCAGGCACAACCAAAGACACGAAGAGACTTGTAGTCTGGTTTGATGTGAAGAAGTCTTTCTATGGGGGTTTCATTGTGGATGACACGACTAGGAAGCATGTTGATGATGTGAACAGTAGTAAGAAACGCTTCATCCCAGAACTTGAGAGGCATAGAAGCACCAGCAAGTAGAGCTAGGCCAACTTCAACGATATGCCTATGCTTACGTTCAGCAGAGCCGTTTTGTTGGTGAGCATGTGGGCAGGACACATGATGAGAGATGCCCAAGGTTTGGAAGAAGGAATTGAGCTTTTCGTATTCCCCTCCCCAATCAGATTGAACAGCAATGATCTTGCGGTCAAACTTTCTTTCAACGAGTGCTTGAAAGTTTTGAAACACTTGAAAAACCTCGGATCGTTTCTTGAGAAGATAGATCCACGAGAATTTGCTATAATCATCAATTAAGCTTACGTAATACGTGTGTCTACCAACCGAACTAGGAGCAGGACCCCAAACATCCGAAAAAATTAATTGTAATGGTTGAGTAGAAACACTAGTAGAAATAGGATAAGGTAATTGATGACTTTTTGCTCTTTGGCAGGAATCACAAATGGTTTCAACATGACGCTCGCCAACAAACGGGAGCTTATTCTTTCTAAGCAAACGTTCTACTAAGGAAAAATAAGCATGTCCTAGACGATCGTGCCATCGTGTGGAGGAAAGCTTGACAGCACCATGGGCTTGTTTATTGAATCTTCTAAACTCCGGAAGCAATCGGTAGAGCCCTCGAACGCATCTACCTCGATATAGAATTTTCCTCGTGGCCTGATCCTTAATCAAGAAGAAAAAAGGATGAAACTCAATGAAGACATGATTGTCAAGCGCAATACGATGAACAGAAAGGAGATTTTTGTTGGCACTAGGGACATGCAAAATTTTCCTAAGGTCGATTTTACGATGAGGGGTATGAATAACTGAATGACCAATATGACGGATCCTCATACCTGCCTCACTTGCGGTGTGGATTTGGTCCTTGTCGGGGTACTTTTCACGGAGTGTTACTTTCTTAAGTTCACCCGTGAGATGGTTGGTTGCACCGCTGTCAAGGTACCAGTTCGTGTCGATGCCGTAGGCACCATCAGCAGCGGCAGCAACTTTTTCCTCATCTTCAGACGACGCCTCATCTTCTTCAAAACGGTACCAGCAGTCTTTTGCCGAGTGCCCGAGCTTGCCACATATCTGGCAACGCACGGCATCCGGGCGCGACTTGATGTTCCCACCGCGGCGACCCCTGGTGTTGTTGGAGGAGGGGCGGCTGCTGCGGGAGTTGGAGCCATTGGTGTTGCCGCCACCGCCACCGCCAGGCCTACCCTTGGAGCGAGGAGGACCACGGTGGCGAGAGGAGTAGCCGCCACGGCCACGGGTAGCGGCGTTGGCAGAAGATTTGAAGCCGCCCGCCCCCTGGTACAGGGCCACCCGCTGGTTGAAGTTATTCCACATAGCGAAGAGCTCGTCGAGGGAGACCGGGGTGGTGCGGACGTCGAGGGCGGAGACCAAGGGCTGGTACGCCATGTCGAGGCCATGGAGAATGTAGTTGATGAGTTCGTCGTCCTGCAGGGGCTTGCCGGCGGCCGCCAGCTCATCGGCAAGGCCACGCATATGGGCGAAGAAGGTGGCGACCGATTGGGTGCCCTTCTGCGCGCTGAGCAGGGCCGTGCGAATATTATTGACACGACTCAAAGACTACGAGGAGAACATTCCTGCGAGCATTGTCCAGAGCACGCTCGCCGTGGTGACCGTGGTCACCTGCAGCAGGACCTCCTTGGTGAGGTTGTTGAGGAGATAGCCCAGCACTTACTGGTCCTCCCGGACCCAAAAAGGGTGGAGAGGGTTGGGCCAGAGGTTTCCTTCCCATCCTTATCTTTGGTGGTGAGGAACTTGGCCGGCTCCGGTGTTGTGCCGTCGGCGTAGCCGAAGACTCCCGCGCCCCTAAGTTGTGGTGTCACCTGCGTGCGCCAGAGGACATAGTTGGTGCGGGTCAGCTTCTCCATGACTTGGCCGCTGAGGTTGGCCTGAGAAGCGCCGGAGGAAGACATGGCTGGAGATTGGATCGCTAGATGGCTTTGGAGAGGATTGCTCTGATTACCATGTGCGATGTGCGGAAACGTCTTAGCCTCGGTACGAGGGGACGTGTTGCATGTTATAGGCAGGGGCGCAATAACCCTGAGGCGCATACAGTTGAGATCTTACAGAAGACTTGGAGAAGAAGAGAGAAGAAGAGATAGAATAGGTTACAAGAGATAAACATGAACCAACTACCTAGCTATCTCTATCAATATGGTTGGACTCCTGATGCGGCTCACGAGGTTGGTGCGGCAGCCAAGGCAATGTGACAGCTTGTGTTTAACATGCAATAACACAGTCGTCGTTCTCGTTGCCACAACCAACTACAAGCTACTCAGCCCAAACACTTGGGACGACTCTGTTTTCAGGACCTCGAGATCTTTAATCTAGCCCTACTAGCTAGGCAGTCTTGGTGCATTCTCCACAACCCTACAACTCTTAGCTCCCAGACCCTATAGGCAGTATATTACCCGTTAGGGATTTGGCGAGCTATTTGTGGTGATGGTGCAAGGTTTGATCAGGATGATTGGTGATGGTGAGGCCACATACATCTGGAATGACAACCGGATTCCCTGGGAGAATATCAAGTGGCCGATTATATCTCTTATACCGCAGCCACCTACGGGAGTTTCTGAACCAACTGATCATACGTCCAGCTCATGGAATAAGCAGCTTGTGCCAACCGTATTTGTTCCGATCAATGCCGAGGCAATCCCGAAGATTTCCTGCACGCAACAGACCAAAGGAGGGTCACTTTCTCTGTCGAAAGTGTGTACTGGATGATACAGAAAACGAGGGATATTAAGAATGTTCTACGACACGTCATCGAAATAAAGCTATAGTGCCCTTACGACTAGACAACACACTGCATTAGATACAATGGTGTCAACAATTTTCTCCGTGGGATTAAATACCGTGGCAATGGCAACATGTGAATAAGCGGTCATCCAACTACAAAAGACAACTAGTAATATAAGTTTTTTAGATGCTAGAAATTACATTACCAGTAATCATATCTGACGTTGTTCAAAATTTCTGTAGCGATTACAACTATTGGTGTGTAGTCTTCTTCTTCTCTGGGTCAACAGCCAAATGAATCAGATTTACAATGATTCTCCTCGCATATCAATGAACCTATGAATATTGATGAAGATTGTGATTGGCTGAACAGAAACAATACGCTCAACAAGTGTATCACTGGTATCCTATTGGTCGTGAAATAACCTTGCGAGAATGAAGTTGCATACCCTTGTGTTGAGCACTATACCCTAGAAAGACACATTGTTTTGAGCGGAACATGAGCTTGCGATTATTGTAGGGGCGAAGATTTGGCCAGCAGGCACAACCAAAGACACGAAGAGACTTGTAGTCTGGTTTGATGTGAAGAAGTCTTTCTATGGGGGTTTCATTGTGGATGACACGACTAGGAAGCATGTTGATGATGTGAACAGTAGTAAGAAACGCTTCATCCCAGAACTTGAGAGGCATAGAAGCACCAGCAAGTAGAGCTAGGCCAACTTCAACGATATGCCTATGCTTACGTTCAGCAGAGCCGTTTTGTTGGTGAGCATGTGGGCAGGACACATGATGAGAGATGCCCAAGGTTTGGAAGAAGGAATTGAGCTTTTCGTATTCCCCTCCCCAATCAGATTGAACAGCAATGATCTTGCGGTCAAACTTTCTTTCAACGAGTGCTTGAAAGTTTTGAAACACTTGAAAAACCTCGGATCGTTTCTTGAGAAGATAGATCCACGAGAATTTGCTATAATCATCAATTAAGCTTACGTAATACGTGTGTCTACCAACCGAACTAGGAGCAGGACCCCAAACATCCGAAAAAATTAATTGTAATGGTTGAGTAGAAACACTAGTAGAAATAGGATAAGGTAATTGATGACTTTTTGCTCTTTGGCAGGAATCACAAATGGTTTCAACATGACGCTCGCCAACAAACGGGAGCTTATTCTTTCTAAGCAAACGTTCTACTAAGGAAAAATAAGCATGTCCTAGACGATCGTGCCATCGTGTGGAGGAAAGCTTGACAGCACCATGGGCTTGTTTATTGAATCTTCTAAACTCCGGAAGCAATCGGTAGAGCCCTCGAACGCATCTACCTCGATATAGAATTTTCCTCGTGGCCTGATCCTTAATCAAGAAGAAAAAAGGATGAAACTCAATGAAGACATGATTGTCAAGCGCAATACGATGAACAGAAAGGAGATTTTTGTTGGCACTAGGGACATGCAAAATTTTCCTAAGGTCGATTTTACGATGAGGGGTATGAATAACTGAATGACCAATATGACGGATCCTCATACCTGCCTCACTTGCGGTGTGGATTTGGTCCTTGTCGGGGTACTTTTCACGGAGTGTTACTTTCTTAAGTTCACCCGTGAGATGGTTGGTTGCACCGCTGTCAAGGTACCAGTTCGTGTCGATGCCGTAGGCACCATCAGCAGCGGCAGCAACTTTTTCCTCATCTTCAGACGACGCCTCATCTTCTTCAAAACGGTACCAGCAGTCTTTTGCCGAGTGCCCGAGCTTGCCACATATCTGGCAACGCACGGCATCCGGGCGCGACTTGATGTTCCCACCGCGGCGACCCCTGGTGTTGTTGGAGGAGGGGCGGCTGCTGCGGGAGTTGGAGCCATTGGTGTTGCCGCCACCGCCACCGCCAGGCCTACCCTTGGAGCGAGGAGGACCACGGTGGCGAGAGGAGTAGCCGCCACGGCCACGGGTAGCGGCGTTGGCAGAAGATTTGAAGCCGCCCGCCCCCTGGTACAGGGCCACCCGCTGGTTGAAGTTATTCCACATAGCGAAGAGCTCGTCGAGGGAGACCGGGGTGGTGCGGACGTCGAGGGCGGAGACCAAGGGCTGGTACGCCATGTCGAGGCCATGGAGAATGTAGTTGATGAGTTCGTCGTCCTGCAGGGGCTTGCCGGCGGCCGCCAGCTCATCGGCAAGGCCACGCATATGGGCGAAGAAGGTGGCGACCGATTGGGTGCCCTTCTGCGCGCTGAGCAGGGCCGTGCGAATATTATTGACACGACTCAAAGACTACGAGGAGAACATTCCTGCGAGCATTGTCCAGAGCACGCTCGCCGTGGTGACCGTGGTCACCTGCAGCAGGACCTCCTTGGTGAGGTTGTTGAGGAGATAGCCCAGCACTTACTGGTCCTCCCGGACCCAAAAAGGGTGGAGAGGGTTGGGCCAGAGGTTTCCTTCCCATCCTTATCTTTGGTGGTGAGGAACTTGGCCGGCTCCGGTGTTGTGCCGTCGGCGTAGCCGAAGACTCCCGCGCCCCTAAGTTGTGGTGTCACCTGCGTGCGCCAGAGGACATAGTTGGTGCGGGTCAGCTTCTCCATGACTTGGCCGCTGAGGTTGGCCTGAGAAGCGCCGGAGGAAGACATGGCTGGAGATTGGATCGCTAGATGGCTTTGGAGAGGATTGCTCTGATTACCATGTGCGATGTGCGGAAACGTCTTAGCCTCGGTACGAGGGGACGTGTTGCATGTTATAGGCAGGGGCGCAATAACCCTGAGGCGCATACAGTTGAGATCTTACAGAAGACTTGGAGAAGAAGAGAGAAGAAGAGATAGAATAGGTTACAAGAGATAAACATGAACCAACTACCTAGCTATCTCTATCAATATGGTTGGACTCCTGATGCGGCTCACGAGGTTGGTGCGGCAGCCAAGGCAATGTGACAGCTTGTGTTTAACATGCAATAACACAGTCGTCGTTCTCGTTGCCACAACCAACTACAAGCTACTCAGTTATAGTGGCAGGCAGTGAAAGAGATTCCTCCGATCTCCATGCCCCTTCTCCATCCAGTCACATATCCGATCAAAGTGGCTACATCCTACTGATCAGAGGAGCAAGACTGCTGTTGCGGGTTCCAAGTTGCAACTGACATTTTTCAGTAGTATACAAGGCCAGGCATTGATGGTCTTGAGATTGCTTGCTAAGGGCAAGGTACCAAAGATCTTTACAAAGCCTGATGCACTAGCTGATGTGGAAGTTGAAGTATATTGCCCAAAATGTTGTTGCAGATGCCGGCGATCAAGAGAGAGAGAGAGAGAGATTGGAGACGACTGTTTGCTCTGCGAACTGCCTCTGCAGCTTTTCGGGCTTTTCTGTTATTTGACCTAGCTCCAACGAGCTGCTGAAAACAAGGGAGAAATGGTCTCACACGTCGAGCCTACTGATCGTGCCATCCCATGATGCTCTTCGTGATCGATCCCTACAAGCTCGCCACGATCAGCATGATCCATGCCATCCCACGGCGCGTCTCGGACGAGCTACAGATGCGCTAAGTAAACTAACTGAATCTGTACGTGCACAAGCACACGCGGACAGACAGACACTTGTTCAGCTAACTGAATGTACTAGCATCTAACTGAAACTTAACTGAAGAACAGGTGCTGCTAATTAGCCAACAATTCACCCCCTAATCTGCTGCACCATGCCAATCCCGAGCCTAGCCCGAAGCTTGCTGAAATCGGTCATGCCCAGTGACTTGGTTAAGATGTCGGTGACTTGATCAACAGTCCTCACGTGCTCAACATCCGCCCTGCCCAGCTCAACACACTCTCGTATATAATGATACATGAGATCAATGTGTTTGCTTCTCTCATGATGAACTGGATTTTTGCTTAGCTCAATCGCTGATTTGTTGTTGATCTTCAGCTTCACTTTCTGAACCTCTTCGCCAAGCATTTCTGCAAGTAGCCTACTCAACCAGACGGTCTGTGTGGCAGTTGTTGCTCCTGCTATGTATTCTGCCTCACACAACGACATGGCTACGATCCTCTGTTTCTGGGATGTCCAGGGGACCACCCCTAATCCAAGGAAGAAAACAACTCCAGTGGTGCTCTTTCGATGACTCAAATCAGCTGCATGGTCACTGTCACTGTAGCTTTTGAGCACTTCCTTCTTGCCTTTTCTGAAAGTACAACCGTAGCCCAAAGTGCCTTTGACATACCGAAGGATCTGCTTCACCGCGACCCAGTGCATCCTGCCCGACGATTCCATGAATTTGCTGACAATCCCCACTGCATATGCAATTTCAGGTCTAGTGTTCACCAGGTACCTGAGGCTGCCGACCAAGCTGCGGTACAGAGTTGCATCAACTACTTGACCATCGTTTTCCTTCAGCTTCAGACGGTTCTCCAAAGGAGTGCTACAAGAGTTGCATTCTTCCATACCTGCATCTTGCAGGATCTTTGCCGCATAGCTAGACTGACACACTATGATCACACCCTCTCCCTGCTCCACCTCAATTCCCAGGTAATAGCTGAGAAGGCCGAGGTCGCTCATCTGAAACGGTTCCTTCATCTGCTTCTTGAAGTGTTCGATTTCATCTGTTGTTGTCCCCTGTGATGATCAAATCGTCCACATAGACACCAACCAACATAAAGTTGTCATTGTTACCTCGAACTGGCAATGCTCGAACCCGAGCGACTGAAGTGTGTCATCGAGTTTTGCATTCCAGGCCCGAGAACCTGCCGAAGGCCATACAGAGCCTTCCGCGGCTTGAGCATGCAGTGTGTGTTGCTGCTATCAACAAAACCTGCAGGTTGATGTACTTATACCTCCTCCTGCAGCTCGCCATTGAGAAACAGTGAGCGTACGTCCATGTGGTGCACGCCCCAGCCGCGATGCGCTGCCACGGCCAGCAGCAGCCGCACTGTCTCCAGATGCGCAACCGGGGCCAAGACCTCATCGAAATCAACCCCCTGCCTCTGTGCATAGCCCTTCACGACCAGCCTGGCTTTGTGCTTCACAATGTTCCCTGCAGGATCGTGCTTGACCTTGAAAACCCACTTCAGTCCAATGGCACGGTGGCCGGCGGGCAGTGAGGCCAGGACCCAGGTGTCGTTGGAGCGTATCGACTCCATCTCCGCCTCCATCGAGCTGCGCCAAGCAGGTTCGACCAAGGCCTCCTGAACAGACGCAGGCTCCTCTGCTGCGGAGAGACAAAGCCCGCTGTGTTCCAGAGTGCACGCCGGCGCATGATTGATGACGTACTCCATTGATTTGGAGCGGACGGGCACCCCCTCAGTGTCGAACTCCTCGCCAGTGGGCGGGGTCACCCACCCGTCATCTGAGTCATAGGGAGTGGCTGGTGTGGACGAGCTTGAAGCCACCGAAAACGGCATGCTCGACGCACTTGGCGTGTCCACGGCAGATCCGCTGGACACGTGCGTCCGCGGTGAGCTTGGTACAAGTGGTAAGCTTGGCGCAGTGGGTGTTGTAGGTGCACGTGGTGTCGTCGCCAAGTCCAGCGACACGGAGTAGGTCGTGGTTACGGGCACACCCACGTCGGTGTACACGACCGTGAACTCGTGGGCGCGCCAAGAAGTCCAAATAACAGAAGATTGCCAATTTAGTTATGGGAGCAGCAACCAAGCCTGTGTAGTGGTCGATAGTTAACACGTGAAAGCTCATTTGGTTTTATAAAAATAAGATCCAACTACCTAACATTTCCGAACGTGTAGATCCGAAGGCTAAAAGCGTTGATGACATGGGAAGGCTGAAGAGGTAGATTTTCCCTTGAGGCTATGAGGTGTGCCAAAAAAGTTTCCTTGGCCATACACAAACTATGACCGATTAACACAAAATAACGGCATATCGCAGATTTTGTTATGGGTGGAGCAGCCCATCCTCTATAGCAGTTTAAGTTAGCAACGAAACTGGGGAGGTTTACAAAAAGATGCAACAGCCAAAATACCTAAACATGCACATCCGATGGTCAAAAGCAAGGACGACCTGAGAGGGCCGGGAAAATGCGTTTTGTTGGTAGATGATACTCTCTGTGTTCATGTTTGTTGGGCTGCAAGGTGCAAGCTAACCAAAACCATGATTAGTTATGTGACCTCCAGCCCACTTTACACCGCTGGATCCAGTCTGTCATGGTCCGTAACAAAACTATTGAACATCAGCACAAACAATTGTGCGTGAAGCAACCACACAAACTACAAGACAACAACGTCCCTAATCCTTCAAGCTTGTTCAGTCCGGCATGGGATGAGGATTCCTGAGCTATCGTTCAAGCTTGTTCTTCAAGCCATGCATCCAACTCCTTTGCCTCCCAATCCTATTCCATGCCGCCAAACGATGTTTCCAAACTAACTGCTAAATGGTGACGATGCCTTCTGATTTGGGCAGCGCACCACTTTCTTGAGCTCGACTATGCATGTATTCTTTCAATTGCGCGTGGCGCCCGAAGGACTAGCTTGACCGCTTTTATAAAGCCACACATGCATGCACATGTTTATATAGGTCCTTTCTCAGTAATCCTCAAGACATTAAGTACTACTAGTGTCTCAGTGTCTCACCACTTCATCAGTTTGTCTAAAAAAACACTTTACCTGTGAGTGCATTTAGCAGTTTAATTAATTATATGCTCTAATTGGTCATTGTGTTTGTTTTGAGGTACATAGTACGTACCTCATTTTTCAAGTACATGCACATGGTGTCGCCTTTGTAATTCGAGTAATTAGGTCAATGTAGTTCTCATATTCATGTCAGAGGATCTCCAACGTTTCATAGAACCGCTGCTATGCTCATGCCATGTTTCCATTAATTTTAATTTGTTGGTAATTATATTTGTTCATTTTGTAAGGATCCTATAAGTTTTTGTACTTTTAATATGTTAGAAATAGACATTATGCTCATAAGCATCCCATGATTGTTGATTCTCACTCTTTACTAATGATCATGTGGTGGTCCTGTGGTCATGCTTCATATTTTGATGGACATGCTATATTTTTTGGATAAAGGGATCTTTTATTATCTCAAATGTAACATCAAGCGATACAAAGCATTATTAGTAACACCCGGCCTCTACATAACTGCAAGGCACACAGTCAATCCCGAAAAGTTTGGCAAGGCAATTGTGGTGGTGGATCAGTCCGGAGGTTATACTGCCAACATATTGGGGAAAAACCTTCGTAGCCAGCTGCTCCAACCGCGTACAGACTGCCTTGAACAACGGTTGGTACTGCACTCGTTATAGCGTCGACAATGTGCGAAGTGGATGCGTACACCGGAAAATAACCTGTAAAGAGGAAGCAATTCTGTCATTAAACACGAAATCATTTCTAAATAGCCAGAACGAAATATTAAGGCATACGATCCCACCTTTATTAGCATTTTGAATCTATTTGAAATACCATCCAACTAATGACCGAAAATATTGGCTACATTTGCGTGCGGGAACAAATTTGATGCTATTTAGATGACTGACCACGTAGAACGTGTAAACTGGCATTGGAAAAATTATGTATTTGATTGTCTCATCAAGAGTATAACAATGACACTTCTTGCTCCCATGCCAGTTGCGCCGTGTGAGGTTGTTTTTGGATATCACAACTCCCCTACGAAGATACCACATGAAGATTTTTTACTTTTAGTGAAATCTTTGAATTCCAAATTTTCTTATTAATATTCACTGGTACCTCAGAATGTTCGTAAGGAAATTTTATGAGCAGCTAGTAAAGAAGTTTTGATCAAGACAGTAACGCAACGAATTCTGGTGTACTCAATGGCATGCTTTCGTCTTCCCCGAGGTTTATGCGGGAGTGCTTCACTGATTAGACAGTTTTGGTGGGGCAGCAAGCAGGGGAAGGGGAAGCCGTGTTGGGTCTCCTAGGATGTGATGACACAGCCCAAACACTTGGGACGACTCTGTTTTCAGGACCTCGAGATCTTTAATCTAGCCCTACTAGCTAGGCAGTCTTGGTGCATTCTCCACAACCCTACAACTCTTAGCTCCCAGACCCTATAGGCAGTATATTACCCGTTAGGGATTTGGCGAGCTATTTGTGGTGATGGTGCAAGGTTTGATCAGGATGATTGGTGATGGTGAGGCCACATACATCTGGAATGACAACCGGATTCCCTGGGAGAATATCAAGTGGCCGATTATATCTCTTATACCGCAGCCACCTACGGGAGTTTCTGAACCAACTGATCATACGTCCAGCTCATGGAATAAGCAGCTTGTGCCAACCGTATTTGTTCCGATCAATGCCGAGGCAATCCCGAAGATTTCCTGCACGCAACAGACCAAAGGAGGGTCACTTTCTCTGTCGAAAGTGTGTACTGGATGATACAGAAAACGAGGGATATTAAGAATGTTCTACGACACGTCATCGAAATAAAGCTATAGTGCCCTTACGACTAGACAACACACTGCATTAGATACAATGGTGTCAACAATTTTCTCCGTGGGATTAAATACCGTGGCAATGGCAACATGTGAATAAGCGGTCATCCAACTACAAAAGACAACTAGTAATATAAGTTTTTTAGATGCTAGAAATTACATTACCAGTAATCATATCTGACGTTGTTCAAAATTTCTGTAGCGATTACAACTATTGGTGTGTAGTCTTCTTCTTCTCTGGGTCAACAGCCAAATGAATCAGATTTACAATGATTCTCCTCGCATATCAATGAACCTATGAATATTGATGAAGATTGTGATTGGCTGAACAGAAACAATACGCTCAACAAGTGTATCACTGGTATCCTATTGGTCGTGAAATAACCTTGCGAGAATGAAGTTGCATAACTTATTGGTCTTGAAATAACCTTGCGAGAATGAAGTTGCATACATCCATGCCAGAGACATATAATATTTGTGGGGATTTGCGTACGTCCTTGCCGAAGAATAATGATATTAGTTGAGACGTGTGTTGTACGTGGACGTTTACTGGTCCAAATAAATTCAAGAGACCAGATCAACCAATATTAGATACTATTTGAGTAGTATTCAAAATTTAAGACGTGAAATGGGTAGAGAGTCAAAATAAATCCACCGAAGGAAAGGCATAATTAGATGTTTGGTTCTTTATCACAAGCAGGTGTCTTTGTCTGCCGTGTGCGATTTATCACTCTCGTCCCGTTTGTCCCATGCAGCATCTAGGTAGCCATGGGGAGAACACTTTCGTTTAAAGTGGCTGGACGTAATAACTTCATGTCTGGGTCAGGCATAATCCAATGATTATTACTTTACAAACAATACATACTTTTTTTGACCCCTATTAAATGTAGTTCTTTTGCAAAATCACATCAACAGAGATGCCAGACCGCAGTTTGAACCGCGCTGTGTTGAACGACCGTCATGCCAGACCACCTGCGGGCCCATCAGATCCTCACATCGCGGCCGGTGTGCACGCGGCCTTCCGCCCACGTGCTGTAGCCGGACCCTGGTGTGCTCCCCATCGGCTACTTATCTCCGGTGGCGGCCACAGATCTCTGGCATGGGGCTTGCGCCGCGCTTCCTCCCCACGTCGCGGTGGTTTTCTGCAGCTGCCACGAACCACGGCTTGAGCCTGCGGCTGGCGACCTCAACCTCTCTCCTCCAACGCTCGAGCTTTTCCCCTCGCCTGGTTCTTCTGCTAGTTCTTTGCTTGGACTGCCTTCAGTCGCGGCGGGGAAGGCGCTTGACCTCAACCTGGGGCCTGCCGCTGAGCCGGCGCAGCATGTGGATGCCCTGGCCCGCCCGTGATGGCGGCAGCGGTGGTGCCCTCCGCCTCTGCCGTGTAGTGTGTGGATGCCCTGGCTTCGCCCGTGCTGGCGGCTGCTACTGCGTGACGGAGCGAGCGGGCTTTTCGGCCCGCTCGTGGCCCGTTCTGGACCGGACCGATCGGTCCTGGCGCGATGAAGAAATTGGCCGGTCCGGTTACCAAATTTGAGCCCGAAATTTACTCGGTCCGGTCCGGTCTTTAACCGGTCCGACCGAGCGGACCGAGGCTGCAGATTGTTCCTCGACGTCACAGTCGCCGGCGACGCCCCGACCATGCCAGGCCCCGGCGCTTGTTCATCGGAATCAACTATAACTCAGTCAATTGACACAGAGACAAGGGGCAAGAGGTAGAAGAAGACTTAGGTCACGCGCTGTTATTCATTCAGTTAAACAGAAAATCGAAAGAACGAGAGATGGGATTAGATCCGATAATCACGGCAGCATCCCACGATCTACTCCACGCTGCCGTTTCCTTTTATTCGCGACTAAACAGTTTGATCCAATTATCACGCGCCATCCCACGCTGATGTTTCCCTTTATTCAATCGAACAGAAAACAAAAGGAAACATCTATTCCTACATAAGAGGCTTTACCAAATCTGTACGTGCAAGTTTTGTTTGGATTGTGACAGCCCCACTATTTTAGGAACTGCAATCAAATTCAACTACGTACATAAGGTTTACATCAAAATTGTTCGTTGAAATATATAGCACTGCTTGAAACGGAAAGAACGAGGGAAAGTGGGAAACATGGTTCGATCCGATAATTATGACGCCATCCCATGATTAACTCCACGTCCAATTTGTTCCAATAATCACGGCAAGGCCCGCAGACAGCCAATCGTGGGCTCATGCACCCATTACATTACTTGCATGCAAGAGAAAAAACTGCTAAGGAAGAAAATGCACAGGTTCATGGCTAACAGTCGTGCGCGCCGCCACATCTCGTCTCTGCCGATGTGCATCATCGCCGATCTCGACCTCGGAGTCCCCTGTCCCTCTTCCTGGTCCGTCCGGCAAAAGCCACCGTCCGTGCTCTACCCTCAACGGTGGTGACCACGGCCGGTCCTCTCGGTCTGGCCCGGGCTTGAGCGCCGGCGATCCGGTCCCTGAAATCAAGACCGCCCAGCTGGTCGGTCCGGTCCGGCCCGGCTCGTCGGCGGCCGGTCAAAACAGCGGCTCGGTCAGGGCCCGGACCGTGTCCACCCTGCGTCCCCCAGCCGCAGCTCGCGCATCCGCAGCGCCTACGACGGGGCGCGTATGGGCTCAGTGGAGCGCGCCTCCAAGAGGAAGGCTGCGGCATCGGCTTCAAGCTCCAGCGGCGGCTCCTCTAGTGGTCGTTCCGGTGCTTGCTCATCACGGTGCAAGAAGGCCAAGGCGGCAGCGGTGGCCGGTCTCCTGGAGTTGCCACTGCTGAACACGCCTGGTCCTCTGACCAGGGGAAAGCTCAAGCAAATCGCTCTGCATTGCGACCTCAACGCTTCAGCCATCTTGGACCAAGCAAGGACGCGTGACTCTACTACCACCTCCGTCGGAGCAGAACTGCCATGACCGCCAGCAGCTTCCCTACCACCAATTTGTGCGTCTCCAGCCTTCATATGTGTAGATCGTGTCCTTATAAGCTTCAAGCCATGCTGCCTGTGTCTACTTTGCATTGTATCATGTTAGGTCGTTGTTGTTCCTTCAGTCTGTTTCTTAGTGTGGCTATGCAGTTTCAGTATTGTAGTTTGCATGTTTGTTAAGTTGTACCTCCTTCGTCGGTCAGTTTGTATCGAGTCTGTTATCACCCATGTTTGGGCTCCATGTTATCTTTAGTTTGCATCTGCTATGCATGCATCTGCATCTACTCACTTCTCTTGGGGTTGTATGCTCTTACTTATATTATGAAGATGCTTAGCTGGAATGTCCGCGGTCTTGGTGATGATCAGAAATGCTCATTGGTTCGTGATGTTCTAACCTCTTGCCGCCCGAGTATTGTGTGTTTGCAGGTGACTAAGCTGCAAACGCTCTCTCACTTCAAGATACAAAGTTTTCTTTCTGCTAAGTTGTACAATCAT
>NC_057807.1:551334238-551335971 GCF_018294505.1 Triticum aestivum
TGGGATTCGAGTGTGGTGCTTGGACAGCCTATATCAACACAAAAATACCATGTTACTATCAGTTTTTCGTCGACAACAGCCAACACCTCCTTTCTGCTCACGATCGTGCATGCTCCCTGTCTGAACAGCGAGATGCCCATTTTCATTGAGTCTGTGAGCAATGTTGCTACGCATACTGATGTTCCCTGGGTTGTCGTCGGTGATTTCAACATGTACTAGTTTGCTTCTGAAAAATCCCGTGGTAATATCAGCTGGAGTGTCATGGAAACCTTAAAATCTGGGATCAGGGGCAATGGCCTGGATGACATTCAGGTGGATAATAGGAGGTTCACTTGGTTTAACAAGAGGAGTTCTCCTACGCTAGCTCGCTTGGACCATGTGTTGGTCAATGCCGCTTGGAACTTAAGCTTTTTGCAGACCACGGCTACCATAGTTCCAGCTACTACCTCTGATCATACTCCTATCTTGGTTCAGTTTTCTTCTGATACACCCAATAGCAGTTTGTTTAGAATGGAAAACCACTGGCTGGAAATGGGGAGACAAGGAATATCATCATAGATAATTGGACAAAGGGGCACAAATTCTTGAAATCTTCTGCTTCTGTAATTAGTTTCAATATGAGAAGAGTTAGAGCTGCTCTCCCTGCTTGGAGCAGGAAAAAATCAAGTCTCAAGGTTCTTACACAGAATAACAAGCATGTGGTGAGAAAAGGCGCTCTCTCTCCATTATTGAAGTGGTGCTCCATGAAGCTGCCTCTGCCAAGCCTGAGCAGCTTGTTCTTTGGCAAACTGCTCTCTGGCGCCGGCGTGCCAAAGTACGCTGGTGTGTTTCCGGCGATGAAAACTACCATTTTTTCATGCTGCTGCTAACTGTCAAGCTCGCCGGAATAAAATCAAGGTTTACCGAAAAAGGGTTTCCCCCCGCTTTGTATACAAAGCAACCAACCGGGTCATACAGGGATAGGTGCTGGGGCGGAAGCAGCACAGTCACGCCCAAAAGAAACAATAGAGAAAGAGCAAAAGAAACAAATGCCGACAACGGCGGATCAACAAAAACGAAGAAGCCTCGCGATCGCTAGGCCCACCGGTCTTATCCACTAGGCTCCAAGACTCCGAAGCGACGGCACCAATCAACACCTCCAAGAAGGATCGCGACGATGACGACGCTGCTGCCAAGGGTTTCCCCCGGTACACGACGAGGCGATAGGAAGAGTAACCCCCGACGCCCTCCCGGAAGGTCAGGCGGCACCCACAGGCGCCACCGCGCCGGGGTCGGCCACGCCGACAGGGGTTTCCCCCGATCCCAACCCGCACCTCGGGCGCTCCGGATCCCGCCACCAAACCAACCACCACCCTACGCCAACGCGGTCATGAGGCCTCCACGCCGTCTCACCACGGCACCGCGAGGTGAGAACAGCACGACGAAGAATCAGAGCCAGGACTAGGGCATCAGCACCATCGGCACGCGGGAGGGCCCCACCTCCACCGTCAGCGACAGTAGCCGTCCGGACGCAATAGCAGGAGCACACCAGGCCCATAGGCCCACAGGCCCGGCCGAGCCCTCGTGGGCCCGTAAAGCTCCCGCCTTCGCGCTGCTGCCGGCACGCCATCGACGCCGATTCCCCAAGTCCGAGCCGCTCCTCCTCCTCACCGCGCCGCAGACAACGAGACCATGCCGGGGGGCCAGCCCCCAGGGGCCCAGATGGGGCCCGACGTGCCCGGATCTGGGCCGGG
>NC_057807.1:551336062-551336450 GCF_018294505.1 Triticum aestivum
CCGAGCCCTCGTGGGCCCGTAAAGCTCCCGCCTTCGCGCTGCTGCCGGCACGCCATCGACGTCGACGCCCCAAGTCCGAGCCGCTCCTCCTCCTCACCGCGCCGCAGACAACGAGACCATGCCGGGGGGCCGGCCCCCAGGGGCCCAGATGGGCCCGACGTGCCCGGATCTGGGCCGGGGGCGCGTCGACGGCCACCCGGCACCACCACGCCGCCCCGCCGCCAAGGAGCGGCGCCGTCACCACGCCGGCCGCCGGCCGCCACCGCAGGGCCGCCGGACCGCAGCCAAGCCGGGCTGCACCGCCGCCGCCTCCCTGCCCCGGGAAGGGAGCACGGGCGCGCGGGGACTGGAAGGCCCGCCGCCGCCGGCACCACCCGGGCCAGCGGCG
>NC_057807.1:551336612-551340469 GCF_018294505.1 Triticum aestivum
GCCAAGACGGAGGGGGGGGGAGGGCGGAAGGGGGCGGAGGCGGGGGGGCGGGGCCGGCGGCGGCGGGAGGGGAGCGGGGGAACCCTCCTCGGGCAGGTTAACTAATGAGTTGCTGTTGCGCGCAGAGAGGCTGACAAGGAGATAAATTAACGGCCTCTCATAAAATCAAGGTTTTGATCCAGGATGGGGTTGAGTTCTATCAGAACAATCTGAAGTTGGCCCTGGCCACTGATTACTTCAAGAACTTGTTGGGGCAGTATGTTGTGTCCCTGCCTACGGTGCAACTCAGTTCTTTAATCACGCATGTAGACCTTGCGGAGCTCGTGGCTGATTATTCTTGGACAGAAATTGTTACTGCAATCAAAAAAGCGCCGAGTAATAGGAGCCCAGGCCCAGATGGATTTACTAATGAGTTTTACAAGACCTTCAAAAATTTGCTCAAGGATGACATTCTCAGGTTCTTTGCTGACTTCCATGCAAATAGGGTCTCTCTGGAGGGCATTAACTTGTCCTATATCACCTTGCTACCTAAGAATGATACTCCGCTTGAGTTGTCTGATTATAGACCAATTTCTTTGGTTCATAGTCTGCCTAAGTTGGCCTATAAGGTCTTAACTAGTAGACTGCAATTCAGAATCCCAGAGCTAGTACATCCTTTGCAATCTGGTTTTTTGCAAGGTCGCTCGATCGTTGAAAACTTTGCTCTGGCCATGGAATTGGTTCAGACTGCTCACAAACGGAAGTTGCATGTTATTGCTTTAAAGCTGGGCTTTCAAAAAGCTTTTGACATAGTTAGTTGGAGCTACCTTTTTAAGATTCTTGAAGCTAGGGGTTTCCCACGGATGTGGATACAGTGGATCTCCTCTCTTCTGTCCACAGGCAGATCAAGAGTTCTAATGAACGGAGAGCTGGGTGATACCATCTCTGCTAAAAAGGACTTCTGTCAGGGGGACTCTCTGTCCCCATATCTTTTTATCTTGGTGGCTGACGTTCTTCAAAGGCTATGCTGCTTGCACTTCCAGGCTGGTAGCTTGCTGCACCCCTTGGCTCGGACGTTTTATTTCCGGTGCTGCAATATGCGGATGACATTCTGCTTATTTTTCGTGGAGATCTTCAGCAAGCACAGGCCGTCAAAAACATCGTAACAGCCTTCTCGGACTTCTCTGGTTTACGAATAAACTTCCACAAGAGCACTTTGGTTCCGGTTTCGGTTGATGATGGAACTGCGCAGGAAATTGCCCGGTTGCTTGGCTGTCCTATCTCCTCCTTCCCATGTACTTACCTTGGCCTGCCTTTATCTCTGAACAAGAATAAGCATGGAATGTTACTGTCGGTTATCCATAAAGTTGATAAGAGGCTATCCGAATGGCTGGCTACTTTTCTTTCTTGGGGAGGCAGGCTCACTCTGGTTAATTCCGTGCTTGCTTGCATTCCTAGCTACTTCATGACTTGCTTCCCATGGCCGAAGGAGTCCATAAATAAGATGGAAGGGCTTTTGCACGCTTTCTTCTGGCAATGCAAGAACAAGGTTGTGGGTGGCCAGTGCCTTGTCGCTTGGGACAAAGTCACTCTTCCACGATACGCGGGCGGTTTGGGGATCAGAAATCTATCGGCACATAACCAGGCAATGCTCTGTAAGTTCATGGCCAAGGTGCTCCAGTCCTCAGATATACCTTGTTATCACTGGTTGGCTTCACAATACTGCAAAAATAATCTGCCCCGTGGCAATAGCGCAAGAGATACGACTTTCTCGAAAGGCCTCAAAACCTGCATTCCGCTGGTCGTGTCCTCTTCTCGTTGTTCGGTTGGCTCTGGGACTTTGGTCTCCTTCTGGCAAGATCAGTGGCTAGAGGTCGGAAGAGTGATGTTTTTACTACCAGTTTTATACTCTTTGGCCAAGGACAAATTCTGTTCAGTTCAATAGCAAATGTCCACAGACGGATGGGCCATTCAGCTGCACCCAAACCTCTCACACACAGCGTCGCCCGAGCCGCAAGCTTTGAATGGCCTCATTGCAAATGTCACCTTGAATGCTACTGACGTGGACAGACGGGTTTCTTCTCTCCATGGTAATGGAATCACCACAGGCTACTTCTACAGACTGATTACTTTTAGGGGTGTGAGGTGCATCTTTGAGAGATGGATCTGGGATGTGCTCATGTCTAACAAGCACAAAGTACTTCTCTGGTTGGTCTTCTATGGGCGTGTAAACACCAAGGATAACATGATCAAGAAGAATTGGTCTGCAATCGTGTCACGTGGAGACAGGGGCGGAGCTACAGGGTGGCCAGGGTGGGCCGCGGCCCACCCTGGGATTTTCGGTCAGCCCATATACCTATGTGAGACAGAAAAAAAATGGCCCAAAACACTTAGCTGCTGGCGAACGCATCCACGGCCCAGGTCCCCACCCTCGTCCACATCGAGCAGGGGACTGCATCGAGCAGAACCAGCAGCGGAGCCGCCCCATCCCAGTCCCGCCAGTCGCCGCCCTCGCTGGTCTCCCGCCGGAGCCAGTCGCCGAGGAGGATCCCGCCTGCCGCCTCTCCTTCCCGCCCCCCTGCGAGCTGCGTGCGCCCCCGCCGTGCACGGTTGGCTGCGCCCCTACCCCTGCCCCTGACTGCTTGACGCCCCTGCAAAGCCGGTAGCGGCCGCCCAGTGCCCCAGTGCGGCGGCAGCAACTCAGCAAGTCAGCCTGATTTAAGGTATCAAATACCTAATTTCCCCAATTTCTGATTTAGGTTCTTGTTGTTGTGCTACGCTATCCAGTAGATGAACCGAAATAGCATTATATTGATAGAAAGACATTCTTATCGCAGAATTGTTTGAAAAATGAAGAGGACAATGGGAGGCATATGGTTCGTAGTCCGGTGGCAGCGGCAAATGTTGAGAGAACATTTTCTACCATGAGTTTAGTCAAGAGAAAGTTGAGAAATAAGATGGATGACAGTCTTGTGGATGATTGCCTAGTCACATATATTGAGAGTGATGCTTTCTCCGAGGTGAATGATGATGATATAATTGATACCTACTCCCTCCGTTCCCAAATACTTGTCTTTCTAGGCATTTTAAATGGACTCAACATACGAATGTATGTAGACATATTTTAAAGTGTAGATTCACTCATTTTGCGCCGTATGTAGTCACTTGTTGAAATCTCTAGAAAGACAAGTATTTAGGAACGGAGGGAGTACATGGCAATGCAAAAGCCTAGACCAGAAACATAGTCTTTTGAACTTCTCAAGGTATGTACTATGGCCCACGTAGTATGTACTATGTATGCTTATTTATGCAAAACTTAAGACTTAGTTGAGAATTTTAGTGTGTTTGTAAGACCATATTGATCTATTTATATGTGATAGTGGTATTTTGTTGGGATGTTTAGATGTCATATTTCTTACCAAACATTTTTTTGAGGAGGTGGACCACCCTGTTACCAAATGCTAGCTTCGCCACTGCGTGGAGACTGCGATATTTGCCCAGCCACCGAATCGATTGCTCACTTGATCCTGCGATGTCGGCCTGCTGATTACCTTTGGGGCAAGTTGCACTTGGACGGGTTGGCATGTGCTTCCTCTGACTTGCTGACCTTCTTCCAGCAAGCTGCTCAACAACTTACCTTCAAAAGGAAACGGAATGTTGCTTTCGCTTCCTGCGTCGTCGCCGTCTGGCATGCTCGGAATGATCCAAGTTTTTAACAGCAAGCACTGGACAGAGTCGTATGTAAGGTTCTATGCTGCGGACTTACTTCGGCTATGGGTACACAGAGCTACGCGACAGCATGACAAGAATGATCTGATGACCTGGGTGGGTGCATATTATTGATAGCTAGCTACGTAGTGCTTACTGCTTATGGCGTT
>NC_057807.1:551340894-551356931 GCF_018294505.1 Triticum aestivum
ACTGTAAATCAGCACCTTTGGTGCGTTTTTCCTTCTTGTAATGGACTTTTGTCCTTTAGGCTTAGGCCTGTTTGAAATATATAAGGTAGAAAGATCTCTACCTTTTATTTTCAAGAAAAAAAAAGACCGTCATGTTAGGCATACAGGGGAGAGGCAAATGACTACTGCTGGAGAACTACAGGGGTCATGCATCGGTGAGGTGGTGCGCGCGACGGCCGGCAACTCTGTGCACGGCAAATCATAGACACTGTTGGCCCAGTCCCAACGCCGAATACTTCTGGCGACAGTTGTACGACCGAAAACGAACAATGATGACGAAGCAACGCTGACTTGAACCGCTCATTGCCGATGTAGTCCCGTCGAGTTTCTGTTACGGCGAGACGGCACCGCACCACAAGAAGTTGACCTGATCTAATCGATCCACCCGTAGTGCAAAGCTAGCTTCCTTTAGCTAGCCCGCTCCCGATCGGTTTTACGTGAAGCTGCAACAAACAGCACACACATGCACAACGGCCAGCCCGCCGGAAACACAAACGACCAACTAATCTAGTCCTACTCGGTGATGGTCTAGGAAATCTACACGGACACAAATATACACAGTGGTCGGCAAGGACATGGACGAGTATATATGTTCGTGTTTAATTCCAATCAGACACTACACCCTTAATCAACGATGGATCATCAAACCTTATATTGCTTCCTCCTAGTACTGTTAAAATCTCTCTCTCTTTCTCTCTCTCTCTCAACAGGCTTCGTCTTGCTTTATATATGAAGCAACCATCATGTCCATATAATTAGACAAAGCTAATGACGAGTAAAATAACAGTTTGTTGGGGCAACAACACAAACATGCCCAACTACAGAAGCAAAGAAATGAGAAAAACAAGCCAACAAGTGGCCAGTAGATCATAGGCTCAATGACGGGGCATGGCAACTACCCACCATAGTCAACATGTCCAACATGCTGCCAAACCTGTCCGATCCCATTGGCTAGAAGGCAGGTGCCAAAGTTGCATAAAGCCAAGATTTTGAAAATAGTCAGTGGCCCGCTGTAAGAAGAATCGCTTAGTCACCATCTTGTTAAGTGTTGACAATAGGGTCTTTCATCCCTGCGAACACTAAGCAAAAGAGATGTCCTTTCCTCCCGGCCTGGCCGGTTTGCCCAAGTTTCAAGAAATCCAGTTAGGTGCAGGGCTTCCCAATTAGGTCCAGAGCCTCGCACACGAAGCACCAACTACAGAGAATCCTTTGCAAAGGTTTGCCACCGGCTAGATGTGCGCTTGCGATGGCGAATCGTATATGTCACCAAAATCGGTGCACCACTTGTCGTAACTCCAAAATTTTTGTGGGATTTCTTCTCACATGAGGGTGAGATGGGTGGGTCTATATGTGTTTTCTTCGTAGATTCAAATTTTCAACATCATTTATCACTTGAACCGTGCGTCCATATTATTGTCTGTTTGCACTGGTGCGTTTTCCCGTGTTGAGATCTTTCAAACTAGATCTCATATTGATATGTTTTGACGAACTTTTTTAGTTAATATTAATGTAATTTTTTAAATCAGAATTTTAGAAAACGTTCAACATGCATCCACCATGGAGAAAACTGAAAAGAAACTGCTACAGTAAGGGGATCTATATTTTTTACTTTATGATTTTTAATTTAAATTTAGGAATTTTTAGACTTCTTTACTTCAGATGTTTTTTGGAGAAAATAGACCAGAAACAGCTAAAGTACAGAAAAAGGAAATTCGGTTGATTCGCTACAGAACTAGCGTCAACATGGCCGACCCAGTTGCGCACGCACTACATGTTTGGACAACATCTACTCGTAACAAGCATCCACTTGGATGTCTTGGATGCAAGCTCTCCCAAAAATGTTTGCTTCCTCACTCGCACAACTATGGCCTAATAAGACCAAATAACGTCATATGATCGATTGGGTTACAGCTGGAGCCAACACGATTTATAAGTCAGCTGTAGTTAACAATACAATCTCAGGAGGTCTCACAAGTAGATTCGCCGGCCGAAAATGCCTAAACATGTAAATTCGATGGGCGAAAGAACGACGACTTGAGAGAGCTGTAAAACTGGATTTTGCCCTTGTGAAGAGAAACTGAGACAAACTGGATGACGCACTCCCGCAAGTCCTATGGTTGTGTTCTCTTTTTCTCATTCGTCGCTCGGCTGGTCAACCCACACTAAATGGTGACTGGTGAGACGTGCGGCTATGAGCCTGCCAAAAAAGCTTCCTTGCCCACTCGCACATATATGGCCTAGTAAGCCCAAATAACGACAGATCAACCATTTTGTTATGGGTGCAGCAACCCAGCCTGTGTAGCGATCACAACATAAGTTCAACAGGTTTCAAAAAATAAACCCAATGAACTAAAATGCGTGAACATGCATATCCAAAGGATAAAAGTGCTGATGGCCTGAGAAGACTGGAAAGCGAGATTTTTTCCCTTGGGATGCGAGGCCGGCACATAACTAGATGCGTGCACCCATGAATCCTATAGTTGCATGTTCTTTTTCTCTTTCCTCTGGGAGACATGTGGCTATATGAGCCTGCCAAAAATGTTTCCTTCGTCACACACACAACTATGGACAAGTAAGAAAAAAAATCAGCATATCGCCGATTTTGTTAGCTGGGAGCAGACCATCCAGTATATATAGAGGTTTGGTTAGCAACAGAACCATGGGAGGTTCAAAAAAAGATCCAACGGCCAAAATACCTAAACCTCAGATCCGTCGATGACAAGTGATGTTTGGTTTGCAAATAGAGATGGAGACCAACCGGATGATGTGCACCTGTAGGTTCTATGGCTGCGCTCTATTTTTTTCACCGTCGCTTGGTCTTGGTCGACCCATATGGTATTGTTCGGCTGCAGAAAGAGACATGTTGGTGCAAGCTCTGCTACAAAACTTTCCTTGATCATTGGCACAAATATGGCCAAATAAATTTTGCGCGGCCCTGAGATCACCGATGAGCTTCCCCTCCCCTATGATCTGCCATTTATTTACGTCTATTAACTTTCTTGTTTTTTTTCTCAATTCAGTGTTTTCTGGTAGGTCTTCTTCTGATTTTCAATTGACCTTTTCATTCCCTTTATCTTTTCGGTTAGTTATATATTTTTTATTCATTTTCTATTTTTCCCTTTTCATTTTTGGTTTTCTTGCATCATTACTATTTTTCCTTTTCTTTTATAGACTTTGGAAATTTTGCACAATATAAGAGCATATGTGCTCGTATACGGTAGTTTAGAATAGGGATGAATGTTTATATACATGATGTTTTATACACGATAATCTTTTGAATATGCAATTAAGAGGTTAACACTTTTTACATAAGCGAGAATATTTATTCAATATGCGATGAAGCGTACTTCAACCTGTTGTCAAATTCCTGAATATTATTAAGAATTCATGAACATTTAAAAAATTACTGAACATTTTTCTACTTCTCATATGTTTTTTAAAATTGAAACAAAAAATAAAATTGAGGAATATTGTCATATTCATATTCATAATAAAATGCAAATATTTTTAAAATTTTAAAGGAATTTTCCCAATATGCAAATATGTACTCCCTCTGCAGAGTAATATAAGAGCATTTATATCACTACTTTAGTGATCTATACGCTCTTAAATTTCTTTATGGAGGGAGTATTAAATAAAGATTTTTTATAGAACTTTTTGAATGTAATTTAGAGTCATGGATTTTTAAATCCATGGATATGTTTTGAAATTTCAAAACAATGCAATTTTTCTATCATAGATATAAACTTTTTTTAGTAACAATGATGAACTAGGTTGGCTGATAAGTGAGTGCGCGAGAACCACGTGGTATTTATTGCTCAGTTGTTTCGTTGGAAAAATCCTGAAAAACTAGCAGGCAATGGACCAGCCCACTACTGAGCCATATGCACCCGTTTCATCTGCTATTGTGCAAAGTTAAGATCTTCGGATGGAAAGCCTTACATGGCATGGTTCCAGGGCTGGCGATTCTTGCAAACAGACACATCCCAACCTTGGCACAGTGTCCTGTTTGTGAGAAAGATGCAGAGGATATCAAACATCTCATGTTCATGTGTGACCGAGCAAGGAAAGTATGGCATTCGTTGGGTCTTCTAGACTACATCAACGAGATGACGCAAGTGGATAGATCAGGTTCTATTATTCTGGAAGAAATATTACGTAAACCACAAGTCAGATCACCGGTAATGAATCAAGTGGGACTGAAGGAATCGATCCTTGTGGGAGCATGGTACATATGGTGGCAGCGGAGGGAGTTTGTCAAGGGGGAATATGTGGCCAATCCAACACGCACATCCTTTTCAATCCAAGTGCTGACATGCAATTTTGGTCGAGCTAATAAATCTGAACCTCGTCAGACTGTCTGGACAAAGCCAGAAAGGAACAGCTACAAACTGAATGTCGACGCCGCGTTTTCAGAAAATGGTACTGGTGGTGCAGGTGCTGTCTTGAGGAATGACAAAGGTGAGGCAATTGCTGGTGCTTGTTGGCCTTTATATAATATGTTTAATGCAGCGATGACAGAAGCAACACCTCTTCAGAGAGGATTAGCTTTAATCGAGGGTCTTTACTGTGTGCCTGTTACTGTAGAATCAGATTCATTGGAACTCGTTGAATCTTTTAATGGTACAATCCAAGTTTGGTCTCCGTATGCAGCAGTACTAGCAGATTGCTTTCAAATTGCCTTCAGGATTGGATCAATATCGATGCATCATTGCAACAGGGAAGCAAATTATGTGGCGCACAATTTAGCAAGACATGCTTTTGTTACAAATTCTACTGTTTTTTGGGACGATGATCCCCTGGTTTTATTATTTCAGATGTAATGAATGATGTATCGTTATTTCATTCGCAATAAAGTGCGCCATGAAGGCTTCCCTCAAAAAAAAACTGTAATGAGTAGTTTGCTCCAGCATTCGAAGTAGCGTAGCACATGGGCCTAGGCTGCATAGAGCCCCATGTATGACACAGTTCCTACCACCTCCCAAGCTCAGAGTATGCAACGCCATGGACGCTGCCCTCCAACTCGACACCATACGTCAGGACAGTGTCCAGTATGTCACGCAAGCAACGCGCAACGTTTAGAGCATGGAGGAACTCATGCACAACTAACTATAGCAAATGGGCAGATATTATAATGATGAGTGACCTTTGTGGTGTGCGTCTATTCATTCTATAGTCGTATATATGTGTCCAACTATCCATCAATATGGATTAAACACTACCTTAGAAAATATATTGTTTGACGAGCCCCTAGGGACTTATACGGAGCCGGCAGTGATGGTGATGGGGTACCTCCCCGCCGAGTCTTTGGCCATCGCCAACAGGCTTAATTGCCGCATGGGCACGTTTCCCACTTCTTACTTGGGGACGCCCATTAGTGACTCCAGGCTTACCGTCGCGGACCTGCGCCCCTCCGTGGCCAAGCTCCAAACCCGCGTCGAACCCTGGCAGGGGCGGTGGTTGTCCAAAGCAGCCCGGACTATTCTCATCAATTCTTCGCTCTCCAGCCTCCTCTTGTTCCTAATGAGCTTCTACAGCCTACACGAGACCCTTCACAAGGAGATTGCTAAGATCCAGTCCTGCTTTTACTGGGCGGGAGACAAGGAGAAGCACAAATACCATATGGTCAGCTGGCCTGACATTTGCAAGCCCCGGGAGCAGGGGGCATTGGCATCATGTGCTCTAAACGGATGAACATTGCCCTCCTCTCCCGCTGGCTCTGGCGAATATCGCAGGGGCACGGTGGTCTTTGGCTTGACATCATACGGAACAAATACCTGCGTGGGCAACCTCTCGCCTTCTGCCAGAAGTCCGGAGGCTCTCAGTTCTTGTTGTCGATCGTTCAGCTTCTTCCGGTCCTCCGTATCGGGACGTCCATCTCGATGGGAGCTGGAACCTCGACGCTATTCTGGTTTGATCGGTGGGCCGGGGACACTCCCTTCGCGTCTCGCTTCCCTGGTCTCTTCTCCATCTCCGTTGACCCCGTGATCTCCGTTGAGAGGGCCCTTCTTGACTTAGGGCGCCTTGCTTTCCGGCGGACCTTTAGTCCAATGAAATCCGCCGCCTGGCGTGAGTTACTCGACTGTATTGCTCTCCACGAACCCTCGCTGGGTGGTGGGCCTGACCTAGTTCGGTGGCGCCTCGAACCTTCGAGCCAATTCTCCACCAAATCTCTCTACCTGGCCATCGCTCCGTCTGCTGCCCCCCTCCCTCTCTCGATGGTTTGGTCCATCCGATTGCCGCTGAAGATCCATATCTTCATGTGGCAATGGATTCGTGGTCGGGTCCCTTCCGGGGTGGAGGTTCGCAAGCGCAATGGCCCGGGCACTGGCCTCTGCCCGCTCTGTGGGGTTCCCGAAGACTCGAACCACATTTTCTTCTCCTGCGTGTCCGCCCAGTTCCTCTGGAGCTGCTTTCGCGAAGTGGTCGGCGGAAATTGGTGCCACACCAACTTCCCTGACTTATTCGAAGAACTCCAGTCGTCCCCCGCGACTTCTCGCCACATTAGGTGGCTTGAGATTGGGGTCCTTGCCTGGACCCTCTGGACTGTTCGCAATAAGCTCGTGATTCAGCGCACTCCTCTTCGTCGGTCTACTGACTCTCTCTTCAAACTCTCGGGTTTCTTGCAGCTTTGGCGGCCGCTTAGCCGTCCCCTGGACCGCGACGTCATCTCAGCCTTCATCGCCGACCTCCGATCGATGGCCGTCCGCCTGTCGCCGCCGCCCCCGCCGCCTCCGCCAGAGCCGGACTAGACGTCTTCTTCGTCCGGTATTTGCTGCCTTATTTTATTTTTTGTTTGGGCTTGTTGAGCTGTGCCCTCATCAGAACCTATGTACTTGTGCGTGAGACTTGGGTGCGTGAGTGTGTGTGGACTTGACTCTGTTTGTATGTCCTTGGCGGTTTGCTTTATTTATAAAGCGGGGCGAAAGCCTTTTTCGGTAAAACGCCCAAAAGTTGAAGGTTGCCAAAGGACAACCAACTTATGGTGTTTCTGAACAATTAATCTTTTGAATTATTGTGATACGTTCTAACAGGTATACTAGTTCTGAATATAGCTACCAGATTTGACACGCAAACGGTCAAGATCTGAGGCATAATATTTTGGTAGATGAGAAAAGATGTGTATCTTGTCGCCAGTCTATTAAACAAAGAATCTTCGATGAGTTTTGATGTTTCCCGAACTTTCATGGTTTGATCAAAACTCTCAATTTCATCTCTAGAAACTAGCCCCCCTTGAGATATAGATTATGAAATATGTTCTCTTGTACCATTGTAACTAACTAAGCTCATTGTACCACTACGTACGTTCTGTGGAGATATATCCTACACGTGCATTATGGGATGTACTGTATAAGTTAACACGCATTTTTGCCCTACTAGCAAAACCCTTGGGCATTCTACAAAAAATAAGGCAAATGCCCCTGGTGGAAACATGAGAGATTTTATCCCTAATGCCCACCCAAATCAACCTGAAACCAAAAATGAAGCACAGCCAAATATGTTCTGTACCAGATGAGAAAACATGGATACATGCAGATCCGTGAAAAAAGCAGTGTATATGAAATTCAGCACAAATGAAAAATCATATTTTGAGAAGCCGCTTAACCATCAACTAGCAGCAGTGACATATTAACTCGGAACATGTACAAACTTAAAGTGATACTCTTATTCACTCCCAATCGAAAGATCTAAAAAAGATCTAAATATTATCTAGAAATATGTAGTACCATTCAAATTATTATTAGCTGCAAGATGCTTTCTGTTTGCACCATCTTTTTTGTAACTTGTTTGCGATTCTAAACATATGGCACATAAATATATCCGATTAGCCTGATTTTTTCCGTTTACACGACATGAAATCTGATTCCAAAGAGATAGATGGAGAACTCCGAGTAAAAATCCACTACGGACCCATGTATAATGCATTCCGACATATCGATTGATCAAGCCTAGGCTATGAGTACCAGCGGGGGAGACTGGCTGACTGCTCATAATGTTATGCCGGTGGAGGCTACGCGCGTTGGTGAGAGGCGTCCCGGGGCCAAAGGTCAGATGGCACCGATCGTTGTGAAGCCCGCACTCCGACATAGACCTAATAGTTGTTGATGAGGATCTCCCCGACCATTCGAACTCACCTTCTCTGAGATGCCACTAGAAGAAAAGGGGGCAAAGGTCCAGGCCGGGTCAGCCCATTAGTCCCGGTTTAGTCCAGAACCGGGACCCATGGGGGCATTGGACCCGGTTTGTGAGCCCCGGGGGGCGGCCGGGCCACGTGGGCCATTTGTCCCTGTTTGTCTGGACCTTTTGGTCCCGGTTGGTGGGACGAACCGGGACCAATGAGCCTCGCTCCTGGCCCACCACCATTTGTCCCGGTTGGTGGCTTGAACCGGGACCAACGGCAAGCAAGGATGTTGTTGGCAGCATCCGATCCCGTACATAAGTCTACCCCAAAGTCCAGCGTGGCGACCAGCTCTGGCATTTAGGAAGACCATGCGGAGGTTCAGCACAACATCACCAGGCTCCAGTTCTCTATTGTTTTTTCAAACCTCGTCATAAATTACACATGGATAGTGCTATCCCATAAAAAGAAGGAAAATGTTATTGTGCTCGCGTTCCGTAGGAGGGCTTGGTAAAACAAATGTTTTTCACAACAATTTATGTTGTTACGGGATGGAAAATTCCTTCAACTATCACTTCAAATCTTGACAAAAAACATAACTGGGCGGACTTGCATGCTTGCTTAAGAAATAGGCCATCCAGAGACAACACAAATTTCCTTAAAAATTATTCGATTTGCCATGCACTTCGAGCAAACATTCACTCATTATAAAAATCCATAATAAAAAGTGGGAAAACCATAAAATAAGTATAGCCATGCCATCCGAGTGACATGAGGGCACACAGACGAGAGTACTCGGGGTACAACCTTGACATCCATCCAATGACACCTGCTAACAAAAGGTAGGTGTATAGTTAATTGTTAAGGTGCAAAGGTGGTTGACGATGCCTCCATAGATATGTACTACTACCGCATATGGTCAAGCATCGACCTCACCACATCGATATCATGGGTTTTGTAAATCAGCATGTCCCTACTTAGTCTCAACGAGTCGTATGTCTCTTGTAGTTGCTTTGCTTCGCTCTTGAATAGCTTGCGGGAATGGGAGGTGACGGTAATATTGTTGCACGCTACCGAACAAAAACTTGTGCCACTGACGATGGTAAACTGAAGTGAGAGAAGACGCACGTACTATGAGCTTGATGTACTTTAGAGAACTAAGCAGATATTTTAAGCACTTATAGGTCAAAGATCCAACACAACATGGCTCCTGTCGTAGTTTCATTAAAGAACTGCTCGATAACCAATCCCTCTCTGTAATTCCTGATCTCATCCACCTCTCTGTTCTTCGGTAAAGACCTTGGGTAGTAAATGCCGAGACAAGAACTCAATTACTCCCTCTGTATATTAATATTAGAGCATTTAGATCACTACTTTAGCGATCTAAACGCTTTTATATTAGTTTATAGAGGAAGTATTTATTACCACGTCACTAATCTCGTGAAAAGCATCGGGCAACACTAGCCGTGTTTTCCTTGTGCAAAGAAGACTATATGTATGTCCTTCAAGCAGGAGTCGTGGCACCAATGCCTTGTGATCTTAGCGTGTACAGTTTCCAGCTACCTTCCAATCATGTGTGTCTGTGTGCGCGCGCATGCGTGCGTGCATGTGCATGCATGTGTGTGTGAGTCTTCTGACAATAATCAATAATGATAGAGACAGAACATTGTAAAAAGTGTGTAGTACTCTGAGCAAGGCCATATTCGGAAGTTTAGCCTACAAAAGCAAAGAGAACCAGGTATATGCTTTGTTACCCATCCACTTTAAATGGATCATGTAAGCCTGTGCAAACGTTTACTAGGAGCATGTCACGATGCACGGACTCTGGGCAAACTTCCTGCTTTTCAAATCTAAGCCTATATTTACCTTGTATGGTAAAAACAACACTCTTGATTGACGGGGACACTACACCGAGTGCCGGTCCTGAGAATTTGGGGGCCCAGGGCGAAAGTGAGAGGGTGGGCTCCTTCTATAAACATCATGGCAATAATTACTAATATACATCCATATAAAATGTGACCAATAAATACTTGAATGTATTAAAAATCAATTTATATCTGATAAATTGTAGGTATTACCTTTAAAAATTCTTCTAGCATTCATCCGTGAAAACTTACTTTTGATGGTGTCGTTGTCAATTCTTCTTGATTTTGTTCGTCCACGACGACTATCATCGACTCGCCATGTAGGTTCGTTCATCGAAGCACTAATATTAATCCAGAAAATATCAACAGCTCCTCTAATCAATGATTTTATCAAGTCACCCTCATGTTTCTCTTTTCCTTTTTCGCTACCACAATACCACATGCATACTTTCTAGATGACACGATAACACGGGGTGCTGAAAATAAAATAAAATGCATCGTTTATGTGAAGGTAAACTATTCGCTTAGTAAAAATGTTGATTGTTGCTTTTTGCTAATTATTGAAGGTAAATTATGTGAAATATGGAATATAATATGATTGCTAAGGAACCAATTTCGCACACAAATCACACCCGTTTACTAATCCGGCGGTGTAACAATGATAAACCCGGGATTGATCAGATCACCATTAGTAATCAGACATTCAAGATTATACGATGCAAACTTTCCGAGGGATCTGGAAGTTGATGTATGTGTGCGCCGTGCCCAGCAGCGTCTGGAGAGTGCAGACCGGGGGCGCTGCGCAATGACAATTGCCAGGGCCTGGGTGGCTGCGTCCATCGCCTAGAGAACTGCCTGCCAGCTGCAGCGGCCGCAAGAATAGGGTAGAAGGAGCGGCTGGGCCCTAGGCCGTCGCCCCTTTGGCCATACACCAGGGCTGGCGTAGTCTACATCTATAACAAATGGATCTTCACACAGAAAGATTGTTGAGGACCATTAATTTGCAAAGGTATCATAGTTTGCTAGAAGAGTTTACTAAAAAATCTTTCTTTCTTTTGATATAGTGCAGTCACCACTACATAGTTGTTAGTAATTTTCTGGCAGTACTTGTTGCTTTGCTAGCAGTTGAATAAACCCGTGCAACTTTTGTCGCACGACAGTTATGTGAATGCGCTAGAGCAACAACGCATGTATCAGTGCCTTATTGCACACACATGTGCAACATCCCATTTCCTCCCAATCCTAGTTTCCTATACATCATCTGCATAGTTGAAACACATGGAACCATTGAAGAGTCAAATATCTTCCTTTCTGGGGATGAAGTGCACAGTGTTGTGGAAGCATTGTGTTATTAGGCAAAAAGAAGATAGAGAAAGGAGAGTGTGTTCATGCTCATTTTAAGTAGGTATCACTCGACTCACTCCATACGTGCAGTTATGTAATGAATGTCGCTTCCCGGGCACAAACCAAATAACGCTATGGCAACTTGATTGATAGAAGTGGGTATACATAAACAGCAGCACAAAAGTCCACATGAAACATAAAAGAGTTTTTTTCTTACTTTGCAATAAATAATTAGTAGATGTAACTGGACAGGTTCTAGATAACTTGTGGACATAAATAAGAAAAATATGTACACCTCGACTAATAGAAAGTCTCTTTTTTTTTCAGTGCAACATGTTTACTAGTGGATCAGATCTGATCTTTGGTCAGCATTCATACAAAGGACGTGAAAGACTAATTTCGTTGTACAAGGAGCTACTGCCAAATCAGATTGCAGTATCCTTGTTTTTCTCAAAAATTTCATGTAATCAACAATAAAACAAACACAAGGTTTGGTTTTCCTTCGATCTTCCGCTCAATTAGTAAGAACAAAACTGATCAAGTTGCAACTGGACAAAGTAAAGATCTCTACCCACATTATTTTGGGTTGTTAATGCAGGAAAACATCGTGGTATGAGGCATCGTGACCGGCAATACAACAACAAATGTTACTCTGACTAGTACTAGTCCACAAAAAAACTTCGCCTTCCTCTGTAGAACAGCAGCAGCAGGCAGAATATCATGAAATTTTCTGAAATCAAAAGGTGCGGACAAGGCCTGCGCGCCGCCACCAACCCCCTACTCCAGCACATCACCAGCTTCCCGCCTCCGGCTTGGGTTGACGAATCTTTACTGCAAGATCGAACACTGCCACTTCACGTCCAAACTCCGCGGCAATACCTTCCGGCACAGACCCTAGCAGCCGCACCGGAGTACAGCGTGCCACGAAAGTCGTCTGCACCATCTGCTCGGGCTTCCTATGGCACCTGTTTTTTTAGACGTATGGCACTTGTTAGGGAAACTCGAACGCGCCGACGCAAACTGTGCGCACGTATCCGTTTGGGTCAAAACAGACACAAGTCACGGCCCAACACATCGACGCAAGTGAACGAGCATTCACTTTTTGTTTGCATAAGACGCATTTTTGGCCCAAATTTGAGGTGGGTTCACATCGGCGTGGACGCACGCGACGCCCACCCTCCCCCCAGGCCCGCGAGTCGGTGGCACATTCACATACATTTCCCTCGCTTTCCCAAAACCCTCCCGCCACGCTCGCTCTACCACCACGGGCGACGCGTCGAACCTGCGGCCCCGCTGGCTTCGCCGCCATCGTTGACATGCTTCGCGCCGTCCGCAAAAAGGCCATGCGGCCCAAGAGGAAGGAGCTGACGTGCGCGCAGCAGACCGTTCAATTGGCAAAGAAGGATGGCCGGAGGAAGGTGTAGGCCGACAAACCGGAAGCCGCAGTGGCCGCCGCCCAACTGGAGGCTGCCACTCGTGGAGAACAAGGCTCTCACTGCTGCGGCCACGCAACATGACCTCCTCTACCTAGGGTTCGACAATGGCCTCGGTCAGCATGGGTTCGTGTCTGCCGCCATGGCTGCGGTAGCACGGGCTTGTCGGCAGTCCGTTTGCCACGGGCAGAATCGCTGCGCACGTCCATCACACTGCAGACGACCGGCTTCCATCCCCAACAGCAAACCTACCATTTCTCTATCTCTCCCGCGGACTGCTCGCGGGAGGTGAGTGTGGTCGCGCCGGCGGAGAGCGCCATCTTTATTGTATGCACGCAAGACCACGGCCGAGATGTATGTCGTGGTTGAACAACCGCCATTGTTGTGCACTAGCATGTGTTGGCATGAACTTTGTGCTGTTTTTTGGAGGCTGGCAATTATGAGAGATGTTGGCATGGCCTCGTTACTAATGCCTCCCCCCTTTAGTCCCAGTTCTTACACGAACTGGGACAGATGGGCCTCCACGTGGCCACTGCGAGCAGCCCAGGCAAGGGAGCCTTTGGTCCCGGTTAGTGACATGAACCGGTACCAAAAGGCTTCCACGTGTTAGCAGTTGGCTGGAGCTGAGGTTTTTCTTTTTTTTAAAAAAGTGGCTGGTTTAGGTGTTTTGGGGGTTAATTTTAGGTTGTTATTAGCTAGCTAATAGACAGAAGTGTCCTCTCTTATATCTTCGTCCTTGGTTTACCAACGCTACTGCTATGTTCATTTCACCCGCTGATATATAATAACTCATGCATGCTCGCATCATACATCATCATATATAATAACAAGTCCTACTAATCATGCATCATCATACAACTTCTACTTGTTATTAATAACAAGTCATACGATCATCATCCTCGTAGTCATCGAACCCAACCCTACATAATTGTTCTTAGCACATTATCATCAGTATCAGGTAGGCCTAAACACCCTTAAGGTAAAATAGCATAAAATAATATAGACCCTGACTCTCCATTATGAAGAATGGAGATCATCATGTCTCCAATTCTTGCGCAACGCCTCTTTTTGCTTCCAAGAAGCTCCTTACGATTGTCCATACATTTTTTTCATTCTTTGATTGTCATGTCTCCACTTCTTTTAGAAATCCGGTATGGACAGTTGAGATTCGTAGGACGACATGGTTGTATGTTCAAAACATCAAGGCGGCCGTGCGTATACATCAGATGAGGCACACAATCATTCGGGATTATCTGTTGAAAAACATAGTAATAACTTCGTAGTTAGCAATGATGTACTAGTTTTAGAAGTATTTAAAAAGATGCAGAGATGTCGTAATAGTAAAAAATCTTACCAGGGTACCTCCATGGTAGTTACCGTAGTTCAACACATGAACTAGTGGCACGTATTGACCATAATGTTGAGGAGTTCAATTGTAGACATTGTAATTCTCAAAATCAGTACAAAATACGATCAGATGATTTTTCTCCTTATAAGTTAATTCGGAGCCATCGGTGTAGTGGGTTTTGTCTACCATCTTCCGCACATTCTTTGAAGAACGAAAATAAGCTGTCAACTATTTTGAAATAAATAATATAAATTACTTAATAACTATGTTAAGCTCATATGGGGGAATAATTGGAGGTGTATCCACAAGGATCCAAATGTCCATATTGTCTTGCTCGATTGTAGGATCACCAAGATCCATGGTGACAAGCATACCCTCATCAAAACCATACATCTTGCAAAGTGCTTCCCAATTTTTGCAACCAAAATGGGTTACACTCTCAGCATTGTACAACTTTACATTAAAATCCACACCATGATGGGTCCTTAGGAGATTTTTTTTGGTTTCCATACTTTCATGGTCTTCAAAACCCATCGTCTCCAAGACATAGCATCTTGCATAGCATGGGATAAGCTAGTCGAATTGGAAAAGATGAAAAATACACATTAAAATAGTTGAAGTCGTGCTTAATTACGAAAAAAACTATTGTTGTCGTTGCGTACCGTATGAACATCGAAGGTCTCCTCGAGCTTAATGTTGAAGCGCCGATCTTCGTCCAGCTCAATGAACCTGTCGCACATACCTCGGTCGTCGTGGCACCAGTCGCACTCCCCCGAGCGGTTTTCGTCGTTCGAGTACGACATTTCCGGCCTAAATTCATAATTCAAATATTAAACTTGTACAATTAAATATATGTACTAAAAAACCTAAATTAGATCATTATTATTAATCACGGGTTGACTATCGGTGATGGTACGTAGCTCCTTCTTTCATTCCTGAGTGTATTATTATACCAAATTGTCTAGCACATGGGAATGAAGGAGAAGCTACCCCACGACAGCGTGGATGATGGAGGGGGCTCTAGATTTCTGCATAGAGTGCTCTTCAATTTTAGCATTCAAAGTAGGAGTATTTTTCCAATATGAGCATTCAATAAGCAAAATCAAATCATAAAATAAAGTAGTATTCAAATTAGCATGCATTCAATTATAACCAAAAGTACATCATCTCTTGTGTCCGTACATCGTCGAATATTATCACCAATACTCCTCGAATACTATCATACATATAGCATCGCTAATTAATACAGCTAGAACCGTAGCGCCCGACGGGTATCGTCGCGGGCGGTGGACACCCAAAGATAAGGAACGATCACAGGATCATAGCCTTAGTGAGATCCCTGAAAAACCTGCCAGGTATTGTCGAACATGCCCTCCAATGCAACCATGTAGCGACGGGCGTGCTCGTCCTCCTCGCTGACACGGTGACGTACCACCTCTGCGGTGTCCGGAAGCCTCGGCACCGTCACTGGCCCACGCGACCGCCACCAAACAAGGATCGGGTCAACAACGGGCTGCCTCCTCACCAACCTACGTCCCCCAGAAGGTAGCACCTCCCAATACCAGCCCGACGGAGCCCAGTCCCGAACATGCCCCTGATCAAGCTGGCCTCCACCGCCGAGTTGACGATGACGAGGATGCGGGATAGGCATCGTCGACGTCGATGCGCGAACTATTTCTATATATAGTTAAATAAAGTAGTTTTTATTAATTAAATCAACTAGTTCAACTACTAAGCACTTACTATAAATAAATAAAGTAGTACTTACTAAAAACAAACTACTTCTATATATAGTAAAATAAAGTAGTTTATTAAATCAACTAGCTAGTTCAACTATATATGAATCACTTACTATAAACAAAATAAAGTGATACTTACTAAAAATAAAT
>NC_057807.1:551357124-551357622 GCF_018294505.1 Triticum aestivum
ATGAACATATACATAAATTGACAAAGAAAATACTATGAACAAAAAGATCATTTCTCATATATGAAAAAATACATATATACTTGGTAAATATTCTATGAACATCATTTCTCATGTATATCAATGCATACATCCATGGATCATCATTGCTCATATATCCATACTCATATATAAAAACTTTCTATATATGAACAAAAAACTTTCTACGAACAAAAAAACATTTTTGACATATTTAGCATATTCTAAATTTTCCTAAACCACTCCAAAAATTCTGAAATTTTGCCTCTCCTCTCCTTCTGCTCTTCTCTGCTTCTCCTCTCCTTTCCTTCTTGTTCTGCTCTTCAATGCGTCGGGGCCGGCAGCGGCCATGGAGCAGGGGCAGAGCAAGGGGCGCTCGGGACCATGGGAAAGGGGTGGTGGGGGGGTCTCTTCGAGGGCGACAGCGATGGCTGGAGTCCGGCGACGAGGACGACGGGCTCGGGGCGGCGCGGGGGCGCGGTC
>NC_057807.1:551358851-551381991 GCF_018294505.1 Triticum aestivum
TTTTGTTTCTACTTACAATAAAATACTTATTGTTGTTATTTTTATTTTGTTTCCAGTTTTTTTGTTTTGTTTTCTGCATTATTTATTTTCATTTGTTTTTGCTTTATTTTTTAATTCTTTTTGCTTTTAGGTTAGCAAAATTATAAACTTTCTGTTAGTGCCATTAGTTTTAGAAAAATTATAAACTTTCTGTTAGTGCCATTAGTTTTCAAATTTAAATAGTTAAAATTTGAATTCTTTGAAATTTCTGTGAATCAAAATTTTGTGATTAACTTTACTAAAAAAATGAACATAGATGCGCCTATAGAGAAAATTCAACATAAATTCATAATAAATTTCTATGAATTTTAGAGAAATTCACTATGAATTTTTGTCAAATTCCCTGTATAGGGGCATCTATTTTCACTTTGAGAGGAGCTCAACAAGGCAGAGAGGGACGGGCTTATAAACCGGTGTCAGCGCCCTTCGGTTGGCGAGGTGAGACTAAACTCTGAGCGCAACGAAGACCAACCCTTTAGTCCCGGTTTGTGGCACAAACCGGGACTAATGATCATGGGCCAGGACCTTCATACTGCTTCGGAGGCATGCCATCTTTTTCGTGCAAACATTGCAGGTCCTTCCGTGCCTCAGGTGTATCTTTTGTCTTTCCATACACACCCAAGAAGCCTAGCAGGTTCACACAAAGGTTCTTAGCCACGTGCATCACACCGATTGAAGAGCGGACCTCTAGGTCTTTCCAGTAGGGTAGGTCCCAAAATATAGATTTTTTCTTCCACATGGGTGCGTGTCCCTCAGCGTTATTCGGAACAGCTAGTGTGTCGGGACCCTTTCCAAAGATTATGTGTAAATCATTGACCATAGCAAGAACGTGATCGCCGCTACGCATGGACAACACATAAAACCATTCTGCTTGTTTGCCTCACCCACTTCGAGAAAATCATGCACGCCCTTAATATACTCGGAGGTGTGTCTGTCACCGTACATCCATTGCCGGTTCATCTGCGTGCATTATATATAATTAAGTGTGTCAAAAATCATTACAGAACATCATGAATAGATAATTAAGTGACCAAATTAATAAAAGTTCATCATCACATTAAAACCAAAGTACATACATAGTTCTCATCTAACAACATAAAGCTCTGCAGAGCATCTAAATTAATTAAACCATACATTGAAACTATGTAAAACATTTCAATGCAAAAATAAATGCGATCATAACCACAACCAAGGTAACAACTGATCCAACGGCATAATGATACCAAGCCTCGGTATGAATGGCATATTTTCTAATCTTTCTAATCTTCAAGCGCATTGCATCCATCTTGATGTGATTATCGACGATATCCGCAACATGCAACTCCAATATCATCTTCTCCTCCTCAATTTTTCTTATTTTTTCTTTCAAGAAATTATTTTCTCCTTCAACTAAATTTAACCTCTCGACAATAGGGTCAGTTGGAATTTCCGGTTCAACAACCTCCTAGATAAATAAAATCTATGTCACGTTGGTCAGCAAATTGTCATAAACAATAAATGGACCAATAGTTATTAAAAGATAATATATACCACATCTGAATCATAGACAGGACGAGGGCCGACGGGGGCGGATACCAAAACCATCGCACTATATAAGATGCAATAATAAAAGTAAGAAAATAATACAAGTATCTATCTAAACATACAAATAAGAATATTTTTCCTTTCAGAAGGAAGATAAGAACAAGAGGCTCACCACGGTGGTGCCGGCGATGAGATCGGCGCGAGTGATCGACGACGGTGAAGACGGGGACGGGGCGTGATGGATCGCTAAACCTAGACAAATATTGAGGAAAATGGAGCTTGGAGGTCGAGCTTGGAGAGGAGAAAGCTTAAGTAGTGTGGCTCGGGCATTCCATCGAACACCTTGTGTGCATAGGAGGTGAGCTAGAGCACCACCAAGCCCTCTCCCCCTCGACGGCCAGAAAAAACAGAGAAGTGTGCTCTGCGCTTAAGCGAGAGGTTATATATAGGCACCTCATTGGTCCCGGTTGGTGGCATGAACCGGGACCAAAGGTCAGCCTTTGGTCCCGGTTCATGCCACCAACCGGGACCAATGGTGATGGGCCAGGAGCGAGGCCCATTGGTCCCGGTTCGTCCCACCAACCGGGACCAAAAGGTCCAGACGAACCGGGACCAATGGCCCACGTGGCTCGGCCGGCCCCCGGGGCTCACGAACCAGGTCCAATGCCACCATGGGTCCCGGTTCTGGACTGAACCAGGACTAATGGGCTGACCTGGCCTGGACCTTTGCCCTCTTTTCTACTAGTGGATGCTTGCCATGGCCGAGCATAGTCCTCAGACTGCTGCGTTGCACTTGACCTGAACCTTCACGCGGGTGTGGATGTATAGATGTTTGGGATGTTGCTGGCGTTTCAGCATAGTGGTGCTACTGCTTCATCTTCTCGGTCCATTTGGTTACAGATGAATCTTATTTGGTTTTAATTGGTATAGTACATGATGATTGACTAGCATCGATCTGTCACTATTTGGGAGAGCAACATATGTAGGTGTTAGCGGACAATGGTAAGGATGTATAATGTTCAAACGATGAGATCTGCAATGCATTTTTTTCATGGTAATTTGCATATAAATTGATAGGCAGAATCCGCAAAAAAAATAGATAGGAAGAATAGATGTTAGCCGCTAACCAATAAATAGCTGGAGCTCGAGCACCAATCCGCATGGTGAGGCGGTAGACAGAGCACCAATACTAGAAATGGTTGGGACCCACGTGTCATTGCATCTACCCATTTTTGTTGGATTAAGTTTTAGGGGATCTGCTATCTGAAGAAAAGTTTAATCCTTGAAATTTTCGACTTTTCGGGGATAGGGAAGAGATTTTGGGCTTTTGGGATAGAAGATCTACTAGAGATGCCCTTGGCCTTAGAGTGACAATGCCTCCTGACACTCATTGTTCGTAACTTCTAGGTACCTCCCAATCATATTCCTGCTAAACTAGTATACATGCCTACAATTAAATAGAGTTGCTAGGTAGTTGTAAAACCATCAAGAAAGGGACTTTCGCTAGTGGAGAAATGAGGAATGCATGGTCCTCGAAGAAAAGCTGAATCGTGTTGCAAGAAGGAATTCTTCATTGATATGTTCACACCTGGACTTATCTTACCAAGGGAAACAAATACTCGAATCTGAATGGCGTGGTGCAAGAAGTAATTCTTCTTTGATATATTCACACGTGGAAGCATCTGAGTAAGAGAAAACAGGTACTCAAAGAAGAGAAGAATGGTGTGGTGCATGAAGTGTTGGAAATTAAGTGTCTTATGTATGGTAGATCTCTAAATGACAGCCCTCGTGAAAGCCAGCATGATCAAGTAAGTTGTTCCCATATACTGAATTTATATGCTATTATACATTGTTCCAAATCATTTACATGGACTGACTTTTTCAAATTACTCAATGTTTTGTAGGACTGATGGTCCATCGTATAATATAGAAGCATGATGAAGCATTGTAATCGACGATGAACAATGACATTCATCATACAATGATGGTCTCCCTCGGTTGAATATTAATACATATTGTCTTTTAGTAGTTAACTCATTGTCCAATTAGATATGAGCAAATACATTGGTCATGTAGAGAATGCTTGTCAGGTGTGTTTTGACTCAAATTTCTTAAATGGTACTGTAGATCCAGAATAGTATGTTTTAATTTGTTAATTTACATGATTTTAATTGATAAAGGCGACTATGCTCCTTTCATTATTCAGATTCTTCTGTTTTTAAATTAATGAGGATTTTAATATTCAAATGTTGGATACTGCATAAAGTGGTTGTTAATGATTCCGTAGGAGGTTCTGAAGTTATATTAAATATAGTGGCCCATGAAGGATATAAAAATTGTAAAGAGACTGGTCGTTACTAATATAAAATGGCCGGCAATGAAATTTTAGTCAATCATGCAAAAAAATATTACCGATGAAAAAGTGGTCGTGGATACCACAACTGTGGTTGTTATTGCCTCAAGATTGATAATGACACATTGTCCCATCGTTAATCATGATTAATTATTATTCTTGAGGGGGAGTGGTTGTCCTTCATGAGACGATCCATGAGCTCCAGCATAAGAAACTCGATGGAGTGATCTTTCAGGTGGACTTTGAAAAGGCTTACAACAAAGTTAAGTGGCTTCTTACGTTTAGGGTGGGAGTGTTGGAGTTAAGATTAATGATGACATTGTTCATTGTTTCCAAGCCTACAATGTTTGAGGCAGGGTGGCCACATGTCGCCAATATTGTTTGATATTATGGCGGACATGTGGCCACTGTCATAAAATTGGCCGAAGGAGGATTGTTTGGTTGGGGGACTTATTTCGCATCTGGTTGATGGAGGTGTGTTTATCCTCCAGTATACGGATGCCACAATCATTTTTTACGGAACATGGCCTTCAAAAAGTGATTAATAGGTTGATCCTTTGTCTTTTTGAACATTCCCAGAGTATGAAAATTAATCTCCACAAGAGTGAGCTGTTCCGTTTTGGTAAGGCCAAAGAAGAGGAGTCGCAGTAAAGGCAACCGTTTGGCTGTGGTGGGATCCCTTCCGGTTATGTATCTTGGAATTCACATTCATAAGGGTAGGCTTACTAATATGGAGTGGAAAATAAATTCAGAAAGTTACAAAAAGTTGAAAGTGTGAGTTTTCGTCATATGGAGGACGACTTACCCTCATCATGTTGCTCTTACTAGCCTACCGATGTTCATGCTCTCTTCTTTTGGTATACCTAATATGGTGTTAAAAATGCTAGACTTCTAATGGTAAAGGTTCTTCTAGCAATGCGAGGTAGAAGCGGAGCTACAGAGTTGATAAATGGGTTGTCCTATGTATGGCCAAGCATCAGGGACGGTTGGGTATTGACAACCTAAAAGTCAAAAACAATTTCTTACTCAACAAATGGCTGCATAAGTTGCTTCATGAGGAAGGTGTATGGAAAGAGTTGCTGCACAAAAAATATTTGTATTCCGAAACATTATCCCAAGTCGATGCGAAGCCTGCTGGTTCTCCATTGTGATGATGAAGGTCAACTCCTCCATTTTTACGCAATGTTACTTTAAGGGTGGTGATGGCCAAATCGACGAGTTTTTAGAAGATACATAGTTGGGGAACACTCCATTTGCTCTTCAATACCAGATCCTTTACACTATTATGTTCAGTAAGGAGGCCTCGATAGCTTTTGTTTTGGGGGCAAGCCCATTGAATATCCAATTATGTAGAGCTTTACTTGACAACAAATAGAATAAGTGGACCGATTTAGTTAGTAGCTTGATGTCGATCAATCTAACTCAGACGCCAAACACGTTTTGACGGATGTTGACTATTAATGATGTCTTCACCGAGAAGTCTATGTGTCTAGATCTCATGAATTATGTGTCTCCTTTTCGACAAAAGAATATCAGTAAAACAGAAGTCCCTTCTAGAATCAAGTTTTCGTGTGGTTCTTGCAAAGGCAGGTAGTTCTTACCAAAGATAATCTTGCAAAACGGACATGCAGGGTAGCACAACATATTGTTCTTGTGATCAAGAGGAAGCGATTCCTCATTTATTCCAGTCATATTTGTTAGCTAAATTGTGTTGGCGTACTATTCGGGTTACTTTCAATTTACCACTATGAGCAAGTGTACCATTTATTTTTGGTAATTGTTTGCGAGGTATTAACCATAATTTGAAGGGTTTAATGCGTGTGGGGATTGTGCCTTGGGAAATTTTGAATTGCCGGAATGGGTGTACTTTTAACAGATCATCTATTGTAAAAAGAAAAATTGCAGTATATTTTGAGACCTACAGTGTCAATTCGTATGTGGTCATCACGGCAGCCTGTGAACGCACAGAACCTATGCCCTCTGCGTGCAGCCGTTTGGAAGCGGTTGCATGAGTTTGTTCAACTACTAGTAGATTATTAGGATGATCTATGTAATCTTGTTTTCGACCATGATGATCTTGTTTTGCTGTAAACCTTTTGGTACTCGATACATACACGTACTTTGGTTTAATAAAATGGTTATGTGCATCGTATGATGTAGAAGAAGTGATATCCCTTTTTGAAGAAGAAAAGAATTGTTACTCTAACAACTGCTCAGAACGACCAGATCGTGGTCATTATTGATCTTTAGTGATCACAGCCTATCTTTTAACAACTCCGTATACTGTCGTTAGAAATGGTTTTCCTAATAGTGGCTTGTGATTCGGCCGAGTCCGTATGCAAAATACACGTGTGTAACGAAGATAGGCTGTCATCCCGCGAATACACAAGCATGTAGGGGCCGGGATAGCTAGCTTGTAAAGCTAGCCAGATGGATCTGTCATGGAACAACCTGGCGAAACACGTATGCGACACAACACCACACCGGGGGCAATGCACGATTTGATTTTTTATTTTTTTGGAAAAAGGAGGTTATGACCCCCGGCCTCTGCATCAATCGATGCATGCGTCCATCTATTTACTAGTCGTCAACCCGTGCTTTCGCGCGGGCTAGGTTTAACAAAAATTAGTGTTATATGTGAGCTTGCTTTAAATGATGGAAATTGTGGTACATGTATCAAAATTGTTGCTCGAACAACAATTCCACTATCTGTTACCAACAATATATAACCAAGACAATATAACCTTTTTTGGTATTTTCATTAATTTTCAGGTGACTTTGCACATTGTGACATTGAATGGGAAGGAAAAGTTTAACAATGGATGCCCACACGCACTTGTGATAAAATAAAAGAAGAATTTAATTAAGAACTCAGTTAAGCACATAGTATTGCTAGAATGAAATTACTTAATCAACTGGAAGGAATGCCATGCAGCAAGATAACGTAGCAACCATAGGCATGCTCATAAGTCTTCCTTTTGTAATTTCTCCTTTATTTTGGTCAACACTAACGCTCCATGGAGAGATGGATCACTGCTACACATACCTGAAGATGCATTTGCACATGTCACGCCAAGTTAAAAATCATTATCTATGTCAAATCAACTGACATTGTAGCTAATCATTAAAAAAGGGTAATTGAAATGAATGTGGGACAGACTGCTATCTTACTCCTTGCACCATCATGATAATACCATACAATAAAAATATTAAATAGCACTTTGATAGACAGAAGAACCCAAGACACCGATGCAATACAAAGCTGTACAAACAATGGTTAGAAGTCGAAATAACATGAACATAATATACAACCAACCAAAATAAACTCACTCAATGCCAGAAACAGCAAACAAATATATTACTTGATATCAATATATCATATTCATAAAATAAAAATTCTAGAAAAGTAGTTCTAAGATCACGAAGAGTAATGGTTCAGCATGACAAATGTGATATTGATGAGATTTTGTACACGCATTAGGAGATTCACCCAATATGTCGATACTTCGTTTGCTATTAAAGATATATTGTTCATATTGTTGATGCCATTAGTCCATTCAGCACACAATAACGCGCAGAAGCTAATATTTATTTCGAAAAAAGAAAATTATAGAAAAATTAGCAAAGTGATTTGTGTTAACTTGGAAACTTTGGAAATATATTGATAAATGATCTCATATATAGATAGGACAAAGCGATCTATTTGCATCAATCAATATTTGGAAAGAAAGGACAATACATTATCATGGCATTCTTGCAGAAGTGTAGAAGCAGAAGTGCTGGACATTATGCCATTTAAAAAATAGGCTCATGTGGTGATTCCAACCAAAATCATTTTGTGTACGAACAAATAATTTCATTTAATTCTGGAAGTGATGGATAATCTAGCATGTGCATGTACATCAAAAGATTATCATTCCATACCAAGACATAACAATCTCAAGTCCAACAATCTATATAGTGTTATAGACAAACATCCTATTCTTCCATCCATTATAAATTGACCTCACCTGAAAATGGAAAATAATAAGAGCTGCCATGAATAATGTACTGTTGCACAAAATTCAGCCAAGTTTGCCTTTAATTAAAATATTGGCGGAATTAAAAAATGACTTCCCTACTCTGCTTTTTGATTTGATCAAATTAAATTTTCATTAACTGGGTCATGAAAAATAAACAACTGAGATAAATTTGGCATATAGAAACTCAAGATCAATCTATGTTTACATACCAATGAACTCTTCATAATAATCCAAGTGGTGCTACACATGTGATACATCTTGTACAGTATTACTACGATGCTGCTGATCAAACCGTCCATGAATAGATTAAATTTCTGTACAACTGTTGGATTGTCCGTCATACATGGAATAGTTACATAACCATCCCATCTCTGTAAAAGAAAGACACTGTCTATCCAAGATGATGTCAGAATTAATTTAGGCATACGCTCCTCCCTTCCATTTATATATAAGGTATTAGATCACGTGTATGACATGATTTTTACGATTATATGAGAATGGAAATACACGCACGCAAGGCCATATTTTCTGCTTAAGGTAAGAAATAGAGACTGAAATTTATCTGCACACAATGCGTTCTAGTAAAAAAAAATTGCGGGTTCTGTTTTCCTTGTCTATTAAAGTTAACATGGAAGCAGTGAGTACATATATTTATTTGCAGTTTCTTGGTGTTACTAATAACATATTAATTACATAGCAGCCAGCACCAGCACCATACTATAGAATACATGGACTGTACATAAATCAACTCACATATGTTCTTAATTATTTAGTACATAAATTTAGATAAGGAACAACATTAAATTAACCAAGTAGTAAAAAGCGTATGAGGAAGAACTTCCAAGAAGGTAACTTGAGCATCATTTTTCAATGTCCCTTGTGGCTTCGAATAAATACGGCCGCAATGTCACCTTATTGACCTCCTGAATGCATATACGCTACATTAGGCAAAGAGAACTATTAAAAAAGATACCATACGAACTCCGTATTTTGTGCTTCTATGATATGCACGTGTATTTTAGATCATTGTGTGACCATAAAACTGAAAGAACAGATCCAAGTTAATAGAACCATAGTGTTTTGGTTGTAAAGAAATTTAGAGAAGTAGATTGAAAAAACCAAGTAATGCTCTCAAAATACTTATCCCCTAACCAATAATCTTAGAAGGGATGCTTGAGTTCATTGAATGGAAGCACGTGACATCTTTGGTCAACTGAATTCCCTAATTGGATTAACTATCAAGTACAAAACCTATCGCGGTAATACATACGTAAGACTAAGAAACGTAAGAAACTAATGAACGCCTGCCATTAGAAACTCCACAAAACAGAAACCTAGATTGTACATGATCATTAGTGACCAAGTCTGAAGCTGCTGGATGCACAGCATAAAAATCAACAGAAAAAGGAAAACCTACTCCAGTATTGCTCCTTGCAGATCTTAGTAGATGAACTGATGCAAGAAATGGCTAGCAATGCATGTGTGCTAAATTTCTATGCAACAGTTGATTGGTCCGAGCTATGGGTAAATCATGGGAGATTGAGGTATACCATTGTGGGAGTCCAACCAGGTAGGAGGGAGAGAGGAACTGTGGCGTGTGTACCTGTTGTATGGAAAGACTCTATGGGACGGGAGCACAATGGTAAGAGTAGTCATGCTGGAGTCTTCTATAGATTTTAGAGAATATTTTACTGGCTATTAGAACATTGACAATTCAGCTGAAACGACCCTGACCCCCGAAATTTTGTAATTGAGTTATAAACATCCATAGGAGGAAAATCATTGAAGAAGATATGTTATGATTGGAAAGTTTACCTATTCGAAAGAAATCTTTGCGGCAATGGACTTCGACTGATCCACGGCGGAGTGAGATTACCTCAGGAGAAACAGAAGGCAGTGTCAATGGGATGAGGAGAGCCGGTGTTGCGGCAGGCCGATGTCGATCATGGAAAGATGAGACTGCGCCTAGAACCGGGTTAGTGAGGGAGATGATGGAGAAAGAAGCCAGGAACCTGTGCTGACCTGCAGCATCACTGATGCTGATAAGAGAACTGATTAGAGCGAGGGGATGGATTGACAACGGCAGCAGATGGGGGAAGCGGGCGGTATAGATCGTCCATGGTGGAGAGATGCCCTGCATGTGAGAGATTTCGCAAGAGGTAGAGAAGAGGCGTGCATGAGAGGAGAGAAGGCGTGCTATTTTTTTTATGAACGCGGGGTTTTTTAGGGAGTAACTAACGTGGATATTCTTGCCAGATCTACACCTTAATATTTTTGGTCCCACCAGATGAACGGTTTGTAATTTCTAATTAACGGGTTAATTTCTAGAGATTCTGTAATTAGTATAGGTATAGACTAGGAAACATGCCGTGCGTTGCTACAGGGTGGAGAGGCAGTGGTTGAAGAGAGAGGGTACCCGTAGGACTTCCACGGAGTGCATTTTTCTCGACTTTGAAGAACATTTTTCAAGGGTTCAATTACTAATTCAAAAAAATTCAATAGCAAATATGATGTTTTTCGTCCGACTTCAAGATGACATTGTAGATTAGACTATCAATATATGGAGACAACGCATATCTAAAAAAATCATACACGCAACACTTATGTTGAGTTACTGATACTACATGATAAAAATGTTGTATACTTCACCTAGTGCTCAACCATGTTGTGTGTGTGCTAACCATGAAGTTCTTCTGTATAGATGTACTAACTTCATGTTCTGTCGCGATATATGCAGGATTATTCTTTGCGATTGAATCTTTGCTTAATGTGTTGTGCCTCAATTCACGGCTAGCTGTAATTTGCTCTATTTTAGTTTTTCCCTGGTTGCATATTTGTGTATTTCTTCCTTTTTCATGAACACTTTTTTATCTTCTGGGTTGGCTCCATGTTTGCATATTTCTTTTTTTCTTGTGTGATTTTTTTTCAACTGGATCGAATCTTTTATTCTTTTGTTAAGTTGATAGGCTTCATGAAGTTTTTTCAGTTTTTTGTCAGTTTTACTTTATTGGTCATCGGTACATATCGGTCTGTATCTTTTTTCCTTCTTTGTTCCTTGGCATCCATGACTCAAGATTGCCATCCAAATTTCTTGCATCCATGAGAGTTTGTATACTATATGAATGTCATTGATTAAAAAGCTGATATAATTTTGCATCATAAATAAAGCATATGTAACTACTTATAAATAAATTTAATTACGCTAGAGATAAGCATCAGAATATATGTGTTGTTTTCATACTAAGTACTATCCTGTTTTTTCTTCAAGAAATTTAGAAAGAAGAAAAATGATAACACAAACAAATGTAAATCCAACTTCTAAAAGAAAAAAGTAGAACGAAACCCGGCAACTGTGTGCATGTAAAATCGCAGAAGCAAACAAATGCATGCACGTCGAGAAACAAATGAAGATGCTCAGGAGGGACGCGTGCATGCATCTGTTTTACCTTATTCAGTTGTAGACGACAACGATTCCATCAACCGTCTCAGGCCGGCGACGCGTATCATTTGGCCGCACGCACCGATGTCCAACCTTATCTTCTCAGCCCACTAATCATCCCATCTCTCCCCAACGCCTTCTTCTCACTCTCTCTCTGTCCAGCGAGGGGCCATGTGCAGCACTCCCCCTCCTCAATGGCCGCCCAAATCTCACGAGTCTCCCGAGTGCCTCCCCTTCTTCCTCCATGCACTCAACGCCTGAGCCACCACCTCTCCCGCGCCCCCGCGGACGCCGCACCACCGGAACTCCTGCGCCTCCCAGATCCTCTCCTTTTTTCTTCTTCCTCTTTTCCTCCCAATTCTTTCTTTTTCACTTAGCCACGAGGAGGAGCACGCACGCAGGGAGCCCTGCCGCGTCGCCGTCGCGCCGCCGCCAACACCCTCTACCTCACCTCCATGCGGGAGGACAACATCGACAGCCCCATCGACCGTCCCGGGCCGTCCCTCGCCTCGCTCATGTTGTGGGTTCGTTCTTTACCAGACGTCCCTCGCCTCGCGCTGGCGTTGTGGATTCGTTCTTTACCCGATCTGAATCTTTGATTTCTTCACCGAATATATGCAGTCAAGCCAATTGCAATTGAGTCAAAGCAGAGGCTGTTTCAAGGGCCTCCCCTGCCAATTTTTTTGTATTCTCATGCTAATCCAATTTCTTTGTGGAAGCATCCCTTTTATTTATTTCCTGGCGCCGGCGATGCGGCCTACTTCTCCTCCTCCGTCGCCCTACTTCTCCTCCTCCGCCGTGGTTGGAAAGGGAACGGCTGGATAAAAACGAAACAAAGGATACTGTTTTCTCAGATCCACTTTTAAGAGGGACAGCGGGTCCAATTATCAGAAAACACAAGGGTTTTTCTGCAAAAATGCCAATGACGACGGACGACAAAACTCAACTTTCTTTATTATTATATAGGTAAAGATAAAGATAGATAGATTATTGAACAAACGTCTAACAAAAACATATGTCAAGCCACTCGAAGCCACCAATCACACCTACAAAACTCGTTAATGTGGAGTGCTCTCACTAACCATATTTAAATCCGTCCACATAAGATATCGGAACCAACAGCCGGCGCAGCAGACCTAAAGCTTACACCACATGCATATATTCTGGACGCCGCCATCTTCTGTTAGAATAAATTCGAGGCCACCGTCGATCTACCGAGGACCAAGCAATCACATGAGGAACGACACCGAGATTTGTTAACGAGGTTCACCGATATGGCTACATCCCCGGGGCATGACTACGGGCGCTCCTCCCCATGACACCATCACAATACCGCACCTCGGCCGCCCGGGTGCCGGCACACGCCCCCGGCTCCCCCGCGTGCTCGTGCTATTATGTTGGCATAGGCTACATCATGTGTCTAGCCTCGCTATATATGAGAGGCATATGATACAAGTGTCCTATTAGGACACAACTCCTACCATGTCTACACACAGTCCAAAACCAAGTCCAATTGTAACCTACCTTGTACAATAATATTCGACACAATTCTAACAAACTCCACCTTGGCGAATATTCTCCACCACCTTGAATTCGTCCGTGTGTCAAACCTCCATGTACATTGGACTTGAGATACGTCATGAGCACCGCTACTACTCCCAGACTCCATGTGACTCCACCTACAGCTGTAGTCCCTTCTCGTCTTCTTCACAGTCAATACTCGAGCAAAATTAAGTTCCTCATTACTCTACTTTGTGTTCTCAACTTCCGGAGAATCCGTTCAACGCCATCACACACCGATCACTGTCTGCGTGAAAATGACCAACTCACATATTGGACGCTACATATAAGAGTTACCTGAACTCAACATCACCGCTCTTTCTTGACCGTCTATCTGAAACTTGAAGGAATTTCACCGTTGCCTTGTGCCACCCTGAGTGAAATTCGCAGTTGTCTCATCCTTTTTTCCCGGATAGTCTTTGACATGTCCAACGGCTATAGCACTCCGCCTTCTTCTGTTGTCATCCGCACTTTTGCCATGTGCACTGAACACCATAGAATATACGGCCATGTACCCTCTCAGCTTTTGACAATTTCAGACTTCCTGCCACTTTCTCAGATTCCCTATGGTCCACTCTAATCCATCTGACATGTCAAACTCGATAGATCTAGTCACCAACTTGAACCTGGTACTCGTCAACACTGCTTCAGAACCCTGCACACTTTGTGTGACCACATATTTCACCATTAGTGCCTTGGTATGTCACTGTGTCCCGTGCTTACTGCACGCCTCGCCACTATCACCGCGTCGAGCCTCTGCTGTCCTGGTCGAGTCTCTAGGGCCGTGGACCCACACAACTCAAACCCCTACTGCAGAGAACCACCGATCATCACCGACCGATGTCGAGTATCATGTCTCCATCAGACCACTGGGCCCCAGTCTGATCCACGTGTGTCTCTCGCTATCCCGCTGAAATAGGCTTTGACTCTCCATGCATTTACGTCGTAGCCTCTCCATCAGCTCAGAGTGAAGTCGACCATCACACTCCAGCTCCACCTTCAACATGACTCCATGTATCTGCGCTATGCTACCCTGCGCCCTGTCGACTTCAAGCTCTCATGTGTACACTGCCTTGAATCAACCTCGCGTCTTAGTCTTGTCGAAGCCGCACAAGCCCTCAAGCCTGCACCACGTGCTTCCACGCTCCAGAAGTCGGCACCATCAGCATCACGCTCCTATGTCATCGTCGCTGAAATCACTGCCGTCTTCAGCTTTGACCGATATCCCTGTCGATCCGTCAGACATTCCAGTCCGACCCAGCCGAAATTATCCGACTGCAATCATGCTTCACCCTGCGTCGTTTTCCACCCGCACATCTCGGTGCATTGCTTTGACGCCCTGTATATGCATGATCGTGCCACGACGCGCTCCAGACTCCTGCTTTGAGCCTTATACGCACGCCGCCAATCTGCCATCATAATGGTAAAACCCCGTATCCAATTAGCAACACTTCCAAAAGAAATTTACCTTTTCCTGGTAGTCACCATGGGCGCAATAAAACTGTGCTCCCGTAACCTCAAAAGTTCTTTCCTTATTGTGTTGTTGTCCATGCCACGTTCAATACCAAACCATGCAGATTGCCTTTTTTTCACCAACAAATCTCATGCCTTGCAGCCTCCCACGCATTTGGCCTTCCGTGACTCCTTCAAGCAGCCACCGACCATACATGTGCTCTGTTCAAAACAAATAGTAACAACCAAGAAATAGTCCCAGGTAGCCTACACGTATGTGTGGCAAAGAGATCAACAAACAACTGTCCACAATGTTCCAACACGAAGTAGCTATCCAGACTCGTATTCTTTTGTTTTCTTTGTTTACCCAACATGTTCACAACTGACCCAATTCATGCAATTACAACTCTGCCTCCCTTAGAACTCTCTCGTCCCTTCCAGTGACGAGCGAAACCAAGGCGAGGCTTGCAATCTGGTGGTCACGATCCCATCGTGCATCCATCCTAGTGTGCTTCCAAAGCAAGATTCATCTCCTCAACAGTTCCCGTACCCCCAGTTCTCAGATTTGGCTACAGGAAGGGGTGATTTGGGGGCAGAATCTTGTTTGCTTCCCACCCGTGGCTGTGCGTCAGATCTCTGAAATCTGAGGGTGTGAAGGGCGGATTTGAGGAGCGGCGAAGTGGAGGCGGGGATGCAGACTCGCGCCAACACTGATTTGACAATGGAGAAGGTGGATTTCAAGGGGAAGACCGCGGGAAAGCTGGTCGGCGAACCCGCAGATGCAGAGGGCAAGATCAGGGAGATGATGGAGCGTCTCAATCTCACTTCGGCAGAGGCGGACGCCCTCATCTTGGAGGATGAGAATGAAGCTGATTTGGTGAATCTCGAATTTGCCTTAATTGGTAAGGTATTATCCCCACATACTCTGCATATACAGACTATCATGTCGGCACTTAGACCAGCTTGGGGGAATCCAAAAGGTCTGGATGCAAAACCAGTGTCAAACAATATTTTCATTGTTGAGTTTGCAACTAAATCAGACAAAGAAAGAGTGAAAGATGGTGCTCCATGGACAGTGGGGAAACATGCGGTGTTGCTCAATGAATTTGATCCGAAGCAGAAACCCTCTGATGTTGTTTTCAAGACCATTGTGTTGTGGGAAAGAATCATGAACTCTCGTTTTGAGCTAATGAATAAGCACTGGGGGGAGTTACTTGGAGCGAAAATTGGAAAAGTTGAGAAGGTGGATGTCGACGGTCAAGGGAGGGCATCAGGAGATTGCTTGCGGGTAAGGGTCTCTGTGGATATAACAAAACCACTAATGAGATATGTCACTTCCTACTCATTGAAGCTTAAGGATTACGAAAGGTATGAGGTGAAATATGAGAGACTCCCCCATTATTGTTTCTCATGTGGGATTCTTGGCCACTCTTCTATAGAATGCCCAAATCCAGGAGAAAGGGATGCCGAGGGTAAACTCCCATACAATGCAGACAAATTATGTATGAAGGAGGAGAAAAGAAAGAGTTCCGCGGGATCAAAATCTGGTCAAAGCTTGCAATCCAGTGGTAGAAGCTCTTATCATGAAGATAATTGCTGGGAAGCACAACCAGCTCCAAAGGACATATCAGGCGCAAAGAAATCAGAATCAGAGGAGGTTCAAGATGAGATCATTTCTCCAATAAAGTTACAAGACCAAAGTATGAAACAGAAAGTTATACAAAAGCTTGGGAAGGTGAGCAAGGAGCTCTTTCCACTTCGGACCGAGGCTACCAAAATAGCCAGGCAAAAGAGAAAGCAAATTAAGGTCTACAGACCTAAAGGGCAGGGTCAGAATCCTCAAGAGAAGCTGATGCAAGAGACTTACAACCTTGACCTGACAGCAAGTGGACTAGACACTAATACCTGCGATACTAATCTGGTTCTAGTTCCATGTAGGTATGAAAATCAAGATGATTGCTATAAGAAGCAGAAGAAGGAAACCATCGCTCATACATCAGGATCGGCGGATCAGGCGGTGGCTGCAGCAGAGCAGCCCCGCCACACGCAATGAGTTTCCTATGTTGGAACTGTCGCGGACTAGGGACGGACGCGACAGTTGGTGAGCTGAAATGGCTCGTTAGCAAGTTTCGTCCCTCCCTCCTCTTCTTGTCCGAGACGAAGATGAGGGATTCAAGAGCTCGTAAATTCATGTGGCAGTTGGGATTCAATGGTTCTTTTGCTGTGAGTAGTGATGGCCTGAATGGAGGCTGGTTCTGTTTTGGTCTTCATCCATATCAGTCTCGCTGAAAGCTTTTTCAAATCAGATTATTGACATTTTGATCAAAACAGAAGAGGGTGCAGAGTGGCGTACAACCTTTGTTTATGGGGAACCAAAAAGGGAATTAAGGCACCATTTCTGGGACAGGCTCAGGTTCCTGAATGCTCAATGGAAAGGTCCATGGATATGTGCAGGTGATTTCAATGAAGCGTTGCATGGTGAGGAGCATATGGGCGTCAGGGGTAGGGATGACAATCAAATGATGATGTTCCGAGAGTGCCTAGATGAGTGTGGGCTAATAGATTTGGGGTATATTGGTCCTAAATATACATGGTCCAATAGGCAGGAGGATGGGCGTAATGTCAGGCTGAGACTTGACAGGGCAGTTGCAAATGGTGATTTCCTACAACTTTTTGATGACTGCACTGTAGAGAACATTATTACAACATCATCTGATCATCTTGCCATATTAGTGAAGATAGCAAATAAAGGTAGACAAGGTGCTATCAACCATGTACTTCGATCCTTTAAATTCGAAGCTGCATGGACGAGAGCACCTGATTATGTGCAAATGATCAACGAAAATTGGGGAAAACTTAAGGAGGGCCCCCCTTCCCTGAACAATACTTGGTCTGCTCTAAACAGATTGTCAACAACCCTTCAAACTTGGACCAGAGAATCTTTTGGTTCGGTAAAGAAGGAGATAAAGAAGCTGGAAAAGAAATTAGCTTCATTACGAAGGAACAACATGGCTATTGGTTATTCCAGAGAGGAAAAGGAAGTGGAGAAGAAACTTTATGAGATGTTTGAAAGAGAAGAAATCATGGCCAAGCAACGATCAATAATTGATTGGCTTCATGAGGGTGATCGAAATACTTCTTTTTTCCATGCACGCGCTTCTGCAAGAAGAAGAACCAACAAAATTAAAGCCTTGAGGAGAGTTGATGGATCACTGTGTGAAGATCCTGAGGGTATCAGGAGTATGGTACATGACTTCTATTCCAATATGTTCACCTCTGAACCCTGTGACTCTCTGGAATTGGTCCTAGAGGCTATACCATGCAAGGTAACTGAGGATATGAATGAAGATCTGTGCAAGGAATATACTAATGAAGAAATTAGGACTGCATTATTCCAGATGGGTCCAACCAAGGCACCAGGGCCAGATGGTTTCCCAGCATTATTTTATCAGATTCATTGGGATGTTTTGGCAGAAGATATATGTGCAGCAGTTAAAGGCTTCCTTTTGGGACAGGACATTCCAGAAGGCTTCTGTGATTCGGTAATTGTTCTTATCCCAAAAGTTAATAATCCTGATATGCTCTCTAACTTCCCGCCAATAAGTTTATGCAATGTCATTTATAAAATAGCCTCTAAAGTAATCGCTAATCGCCTTAAACTCTTTTTGCCGAAGATAATATCACAGCAACAAAGTGCCTTTGTGCCGGGGAGGCTAATTATGGACAATGTTATAGTGGCATATGAATGTCTCCACACAATTCGAAAGCAGAAGGCAAAATATCCTTTCTTTGCCCTTAAAATAGATATGTCAAAAGCTTATGATAGGGTAGAGTGGAATTACCTCGAAGGAGTTCTATTGAAACTGGGATTCAGGGCTAATTGGGTGGAGATGGTTGTGAGATGCATAACCTCGGCTAGATATGCCGTTAAAGTGAATGGTGAATTAACCGAATCTTTTGTGCCAACTAGGGGCATTAGACAAGGGGACCCTGTTAGTCCTTACCTGTTTTTATTGTGTGCTGAAGGCCTTTCTTGCTTGTTGCAGCAAAAAGAAGCATCTGGTCAGCTGAAGGGCATCCGTAATGGCAGAAATGGACCGCCTATTTCCCATTTACTGTTCGCCGATGATAGTGTGTTCTTCACCAGGGGAGATAATAGAAGCACCAATGCACTTAAATCGGTACTGCAAAGCTACTGTGAGGGATCAGGACAGAGGATAAACCTTCAGAAATCTTCTATTTTCTTTGGTTTACACTGTGATGTACAGATCAAGGATTTTGTGAAGCAAACTTTGGGGGTGTAAGATGAGACACTGCAAACAACATACCTTGGCATGCCGACCTGGGTTGGACGGTCCCCAACGAGTAACTTTAATTTCCTCCCTGGTCGGATATGGAAACGCCTCAATGGGTGTAGTGATCGACCTTTGTCAAGGGCTGGTAAGGAGGTTCTGTTGAAGTCAGTGGCTCAGGCCATTCCAACGTATGTCATGAGTTGCTTCCAGATTCCATTAAGTATATGTGAGAAGATGAGACAACCAATATCTAATTTCTGGTGGGGTATTGAAGATGGAAAGAAAAAGTTACATTGGAGATCATGGGATTGGTTATCATCACCAAAGTATGTGGGCGGATTGGGATTCCGAGACATGGCCATTTTTAATCAAGCAATGCTTGGAAAACAATGTTGGAGGTTATTGACCGAGCCAAACTCGTTGTGCGCACAAGTACTTAGAGGTCGATATTATCCAAATGGGGACTTCTGAACAGCTCAGTGCCCAAGATCATCATCATATGTTTGGCGCAGCATTATGCATGGGAAGAAGCTGATCCGGAAAGGTATACTATGGAGAGTAGGTAATGGTAAGCACATCGACATCTTGAGGGATCATTGGATCCCGGATACCATACCTGCCACTTTATTATCTTACTCTTCCACTCTACATAACAAAAAAGTTAACACCCTTATGTTGGAGAACGAGAATAAATGGAATGAAAATTTGATAAGAAACATTTTTCCAGAAAAAATTGCTGGGAAAATCTTAAGCATTCCTATTAGCTCTGAGGGTTGGGATGATTTTCCATCTTGGATATACTCCAAAAATGGTGCTTACACTGTTAGATCAGCATATAATTTAGTAAGAACGTATCAGTTTTGGAGTAACCGAAGCATTTCAGGTAAAGGATCATCATCAAAACAAGATTATTTGGAGAAGGTGTGGAAGAGACTTTGGGCCATTCAGTGCCCTAATAAGATGAAGATCATGCTCTGGAGAATTGCACACAACTGCTTACCTACATGCTCTCAACTTCAGACACGATTGATACCCACAAGGTATGACTGCTATTTTTGCAACAGAGAGGAAAATGTTGAACATTGTTTTCTACAATGCCAATATGTAAAAGAAATCTGGAAGGAATTAAAAAAGAGCTATGGAATTTGTCTAAAACTAAAGAATTTTACTCATATTAGACAATGGCTGCTAGGATGGATAGTGGAAGCAACACCCTACGAAGCTATGATTATGGCCGTTGTTATGTGGCACATTTGGGAGAACAGGAACAACTATCGCAATGGCGAGGCACTAGTTAATCCTCTTCGCATGGTGGGGAAAATCAAAGCTTATATTGAATTCATTACAGAGTATAAGATCAGCCCAACAGGTTCCAACAGACGTGAGACCTTTACATCAACCCAAAAATGGTCTCCGCCGCCGGAAGGTTGGTTGCTGATCAATGTAGATGCTGCGGTTTTCTCCCACTCAGGACGGGTTGGCTATGGAGTTGTAGTGCGAGACCATCGAGGGACACTTTTGTCTGCATACCGAGGTTCCTATATTGATCATATTCAAAACCCAGAAGTGGCTGAAGCTATTGCTGTTCGTCAAGCGCTCATCGCTGCTGAAGATGCTGGTTTTAATAAGATTCAGGTGGTCTCCAATTGCTTGTCGCTGATGAACAAGGTTCGGGATAGGAGTTTCGACAGGTCCCTTCAGGTGCCATAGTCCAAGATATTAAAAGTAGGGCCACAAAGTTCTTATCTTGTGATTTTATCCATGTCAAACGTGGTTGTAATGAGGCAGCTCATGTACTGGCAAAATCTGCAGAATTTGATGTTGGGTCCTGTTGGTCTAGCGAGCCACCTGATCAAATCAGGGCCATTATTTGTAATGAACATATTTCTAAGTGAATGGATGTAAAGGTGCTGCCCATTTTTTTCAAAAAAAACATGTTCACAACTGGTCTATGGTCATCTCCCACAGTGCAATTCTGCAGCAATCCAACGCGGTGCTGCCTTGGGCCCTCCGCAACGAAAACTCCTGCAATCCATCAGCTGCGCCCCACCAAGCTTGGGCCGCACGCTCCTCAGGATCGAGCAGATTCCTGCAGCCCTGCATGCCGCACGCGTCATCTGCTCCTGCACGCGTAAGGCGCCGCCGTATCACGCTTTCCAAATCAATCGCCCAACTCAAGTCGATTACCAATCTCGCCGAATTGATTTTCTTTTTGATAGCGGACTCTCGACGAGTTCTCCCGATCGACCATGCGAATTGCTTGAGACTGCTCATGCCGCCGCCTGTTTCCTGATTCTTTTCCGATCTCGTCGCGACGACCTCCGCGGAACAATTCTTCCGCACATTGTCCTCGTGCTGACGATAATCCATCCTCTAAATCAACGATCTGCGGTCTCCAGACCTTGCAACCTTGTTCATGATACCACTTATTAGAATAAATTCGAGGCCACCGTCGATCTACCGAGGACCAAGCAATCACATGAGGAACGACACCGAGATTTGTTAACGAGGTTCATCGATATGGCTACATCCCCGGGACATGACTACGGACGCTCCTCCCCATAACACTGTCATAATACAGCACCCCGGCCGCCCGGGCGCCGGCACACGCCGCCGGCTCCCCCGCGTGCCCGTGCTATTATGTTGGCATAGGCTACACTGTGTGTCTAACCCCACTATATATGAGAAGTCTATGATACAAGTGTCCTATTAGGACACAACTCCTACCCTGTCTACACACAGTCCAAAACCAAGTCCAACTGTAACCTACTTTGTACAATAATATTCGACAGAATTCTAACATCTTCATCAGACCGCTGACCCATCTTCAGAAGAGAGATCCGCATCATCCTTGCCAGTCCGTCCGTCCATCGACGCCACCACGGCGCCCAATGGCACCACCACCCCGCGCTCATTCATCCAGACGCAAAGATTCTGGAAGATCTGTCATGCGTAGCACCTGCCGACCAGGCATGGCACATCGTAGCACCAGTCGGCCAGGCTTGCCTTGATATCTCCACCGAAAGCTCCATACAAGACGAAGAAGCTCCACCTCCTACCTCTATCTTCCAGCGCTAATCCACAAACAATGCTCCCAAGAGAAAAAACGACACGCAGTACCGCCATCCTTCGATCTGGAAGACCAGATCCTAGGGTTTCCCCCGGAGCAGCACGAGTAGGTCGAAAGTACTTACACGACGATGCCTTCATCAAGGTAACAACACAGAACGCCGCCATCGCCTGCCATCGGCTCGGTTTTCACCGCAAATTATGTCTTCCCAACTTGCAGCCGGGGCTAAATGAAGCATCGTGAGATCTGCCCGTCCAGCGTCCGGTCGACCACCTCCGGTGAAGGAGATGGCCACCACCGCCGCGCCCAGGGCCGGAGCCCCTGACGTCCTCATGTTGCAGGTCCAGCCCAGAAGCCGCTTGACATCGCCGGATCAGCGGAGATGCACAACAGCCTGTGGAGCGGCCCGTTGAAGCCCATCTGGGCCCAGCTCGGGCGCCCTAGCCGCCGCCGTCGAGATCTCGCTGTCGCCGGCTCCAGCACGCCGATCCTGGTCACCGCCGGCACATGCATCGCCCTTGATTAAACATCAAGCTTGATTTCAAGTTTGTGTTGTGCCCATGGTTCCAATAACCTTTTGCTTCATCATTCCTTTGACTTGATGTCATCACCGATCAACATTATCAAACTCTTTCCCGTTATCGGTTTGGGATGGCCCAAGCGAGCATGCCATAGGTTGACGCCGGCGGCGTGAGCGACTGGAGTGGATGTGGAGGCGCCGGCGTGAACGGGATAGAGCTCATGAGAACTATCACAACGGTGAAGTACCATCCGGGTACGGTTGTCCTTCACAGAAAAACTAACATCGTCAAATTCAACGGAAAAAGGGTTCTCACAAGTAAGACGACGAACAGAAACAAGGTTCATGACTAATTCAGGCGAAACAAGAACATTAGACATAGTGATGGGTGTGGAAGTGTAGGGAAAATTAGTGCTACCGACATGATTAATGGGTAAGGAAGAACCGTTGCCAATGGTGATACGAGTAGGTTTGTGAGCAGGAGCAGAGGAGGTTAAGTTAAAGGGATGAGCTGTCATGTGTGCAGTGGCACCCGAGTGCATGTACCAGTTCCCTCCACCATCGTAGTTGCTCGGTGACGGTGCAGAGTGCAGGGCGGCCAGGAGGGCGGGATCCCATGCCGGGGGGACCTGCGGTGGTGGTAGGGCCATGTAGGGCGGCGCCGGGGCGGGCTGCCTGTAGCTGCTGGGCGGTGGGGCTAGAGGGACGCCATAGCTGGCGCCCGCTGGCTGGTGAGGCGCGCCGAGGAAGGCCTGGTGGCCCGCGGGACGAGGGCCAAGGAGACCCGGCGCGGGGGCCCTTCTGACGGGCATGTGGTATGCATGCAGCACGCCCGTTCAAGGGTTCTGGCCAATAGCCCATGGTGC
>NC_057807.1:551382325-551388725 GCF_018294505.1 Triticum aestivum
GGCGGCCATCCCTCTGCGCCGGTTATGCTGCCCCCCGCCCTGCCTTGCTGCTGCTGTTGTGGAGGCGCGGGTGACAGTGGGTAGTACCGGGTGGCAGAGGAGGACGCGGCTGGGACGGCGCGGCCGGTGGAGCGGGGCCCCTCGCGGGTGGTGCCGACGGCGAGGGCGGTGTGTTGAACCTGTTGTTTCACCTTCTTCATCTGGCGCTCCTCGAGCTTTAGGTACACAACGATGCGCTGGAAGGTGGGTTGTGGAAACAAAGTGAGGTTAGAAGCAACATTGTCGAAGTCTTCGTTGAGGCCGGCGGTGAGGGTGCTAAGCATGAGGTCGTCGGAGACTTTGGCACCGATTTCACAAAGTTCATTGGCGAGCATCTTGAGCCGCATGCAGTATTCATCCATGGTGGAGTCGTCCTGATGGCAGCCGAAGAACTCCTGCTGCAAGAAAATAAGGCTCTGAAGTTTGTTGTCAGTGAAGAGCGTGGTTATCTTGGTCCACATGGCACAAGCATCGTCATCCTCGACGACGATCGTGTGGAAGATGTCCTTCGAGACGGTTTGATACAACCATCGGATGAGTGTGGCCTCAACGGCAGACCACTCCGTATCACCCTTCATGAACTCGCCGTCAACGGGGCCATCGATCTGCTCGGTGAGGTAGTACTCGCTGAAGACAAGGTTGAAGTAGGTCTTCCACCCATAGTAGGAGGAGCTGGAGCTGTCGAGGCAGATGGGAACCCGGGCCTCGATATTGAGGTCGCGGATGGCGAAGGCGGAGGGTTCTGGACCGGCGAAGGGGTTGGAGTCGGTGGACGCCGAGTAGCTCATGGCGGCGGGGCAACGGACAGCGGCGGGTAGGAGAAGACCGCGGTGGTGGTGCGGCTATGGAAGTCGGCGACTATGGTGGCGGCCAGGGGAGGCGGCGGCTGGGAGGATTAGGGACGCGGCGGCTAGGGTTAGGGTTTTGGGGTAGAGGGCAGCGGCTGGTGAGAGGTGCGGCTGCGGGTGGGAAGAAGGGGGGATGCGGCGCGGCGGCGGGAGGGGCACCGCTGCAGGGAGGAGGGCGGCGGCGGCGACGCTGGAAGGTGGCGGCGGCGTTAGTAGGGGCGCGCGGCGGGGAAAGCGGAAGCGGTTAGGATCGCGCGATATCTGATACCATGTTAGACGAGTATTCATGGCTGACTATTGATTCATTGTGTGCATGAGCACATATATAGGTACAAGAGGGTCCGGCCTCTACTTGTCTTCCAAGGAATACAACTATACGAGGAGAGAGGAGGCACGGAGAATACAAAAGTGTACAAGCCCTAGTACGATACATGTGCACCAACAATTGTTACTCAACACTGGAGACAACATACTCATAATGGTACTCCTCTCCCAGGCAGTAGATGACCCATGTCGGTTCTAGCTATAGCCAACAACTATCATCAGGCTAATAAGTACAGTTACTAAGCTCCCACGATTGTGAAGCTCCTAGTGAATCGGTGTGGTAGTTGCGTGGGTCAACATCTGAGAGGGGGTGAACCGACGGATGGCAGTTGGGTCCATGTGTCGGTGTTGTGTGCATTGGCTGTGCGGGTGGACACGTATCTTAGTCGGTTCGAGATCTAGCATCAAGGGAAGGATCCAGATGTTCGGCGGTCTGTGCTTATGAGGGACTCGGGCATTCGGCTCACCAGTAGGCGGCGGCTCAAGGAGGTAAGCGGCGGTGGCGGCTCAAGGAAGCGAGCCTACCAAGCCCTTGCCGCCAGCGCAGAATGACGTGGAGGACGTCGGCCGGCCTCGGCTTTGTGATCTTCTTAGCCTCGCTCTCCGGCGCGCGCCATGTGGTGTTGCTGCAGTCAATGGTATGCACCTCCTGACGGCGGATGATCAGCTCCGGCAGCACGCCCGCGCTGTCGAGTTCTTCGCAGGCCGGCACACGTATTGGGCGGAGACCGACCTTCTTGTCCCACTTGCTCGCTGCAGAACGCATGCAGTAAGCCAAGCTCTGTGCGGGCTCGATGTCAACTGGAAGCCGTCTTTCCGGCATGTGGGCTCAGGCTCCACGAGAAGTGCATCGTCAAGTGGCTCAAGGCCGTGCATCCGACATGCCGTGATTGGAGATTGTCGTGCCGCTGCCGGCCAAATGCACATGTTCGATGACTCGATTAGTAATAGGGGCGGACCTACATGAAGCTACCCTGAATCCCTGATACACATTGGGATTATTTTAGCGGTGATTAGCAAGTCTAGCGAGCATGGGCATCAGGTAATAGGAGCGGCGGTATACCAGAGAGAATTTCCGCCCACGCCCAGGACCCAGGCGATGAGTGGACGGCGGCGGACAGCATAGGACCAACGGTGCAGGCATCGCGGACCGCCGACCCAATCAGCAACCATCGTCGGTCTTAGCACAAGGTATACCAGAAATAAAGCACTCTAATTAATTATTGATTCAATAATCAGTGTCAAAATTATTTAATCTAGATGTCTGCAATTTCGAAATTTTCTAACTTCATATATAAGCTTGGTGCGAGGTAGAGATCTGGAGTACATTGTTCTTATTGCCTGCATCATCTGTATTTTGCAAATGGGGTCATCTTTAATTAGGTATAAATATGGATGTCTTTTATTACGTCCACAATTTGTTGGTTGTTTTGTTGATTTTATTTAGGGGAGTTGTTTTGTTGAGTTACAAAGCTAAGATTCATCAAAAACATTACTGTTAGCGTTAAATTATATACGTACATACAGTCAATGGTCGGATAACCCTAGGATTTTGTGTATATACTGTAGATTCACTTATTTTGCTCTGTATGTATCTATATTGGAATTTCTAAAAAGTATTATATTTAGGAACGGATGTAGTATATTAATATGTTGGTATGTCGTATTTGTGGCATATGTGTCAATTTGACCACCCTGGTTCAAAATCCCAACTGCACCACCATGGGCACCAAGGTTATCTTTTCTGTAGCTCCGCACAATACCTACCTTTGTTTGAATTGTTGGATAACTAAGTTTGCCTCTGTTTGGCTGTTGCTTCCAATTCTTTTTCTCTGAAAGTTGTGGTAGCCAGCCAAATATTGCATATTTTGTGAAAAAGTGGAATCATTTAACATTCTGTTCAAACACCGGTAGTGATGAATTATTGGATAAGAGAGGCATCATGAAAAATACAATCCTCGGTTACTAAACTCCCTAGGAATGTTGAGCTATGGTGCCTCAGGGCTTTGGGAGGTCATTGACTAATTGGCTGCGTAAAAAAAATCATGGCCGAAAAATAGCGCGGCAACGCGCGCGTCACACTCTAGTTCTAGAATGATTGCTGCAAGAGAAGGGAGATGGAAGAAGCCGGAGCCCAGGCTTGTGAAATTAAATGTTGATGCTTCATTTTGTGTTAATGAAGGAGATGGACGGTTGCAGTTGACAAGGGAACTTTCCTAGCGGCACAGTGCAAATACATTCCATATGCAGCTGATGTGGTAATGAGGGACAGACCAGTCTTTGCCAACTCGCTAGGCTTTCCTCCTGTGGAGGCGGAGTCTTGACTGTTTGATGGTATTGGTTCTTCCTCTGGCTAGGAGAGATGGTTGGATGGAGCAGCAATATTCGCGGAATGTGTGGATGTGACGTTTTAAATAGGGAAGATCAAGTTTAAGCATATTTTTCGTTCTTTTAATTAATCAAGCGGCACATGTGCTAGCTAATCACAGTTATTGTAATTAGATTTATCTTAGTTGGATGGATGAGCCTCCGGCTTGTTTGGTTCCCAAACTCATCGATAATGTGATGCCGGTTTTAGTTTAATAAAGCGCTAGTCATGATGGCCTTCCCACGTCTAGATGAGTTCTAGCAAAACTGAAAAACTGAAAAACACAGGCAACGGCTGGATTGTCAAAGGTTGCAGTATCACTATTTCTCTCTGACCGAATATGCCGTCTGGAATCTGTTTCGCGAGTATGCATCAAATTAACCTGCAGACAAGCAAATGATAATTAAACACCTAATCAGCCATCCAATACGAATGGGAAACCCCGACGCAAGTTGCACAATATTCTATTGGTATGAGCAGCGTCGTATCTGTTGTTTTACTTACAGGATGCTATGCTGGAAAGAAACCCTGTATCTTTCTTTTAAAATGAATTTTTTTTCCACCAGACGAAACCAACTCACGCAGCCATTGGAGGGAGGATTTAGCACCTGCTCCGTTTTAGTAACAGCGGTTCCCGTCCTGCCCACTGCCGTGACCATTCCTCCAAGCCCGCCGATCTGTAGCAAATCGGACGACCCCGCTCCATGTCAGACTCGCTCCGGCAGGCTATCGGCAGCTCCCACTCATCCATGGCTCGGCCTCACCATGGTAGGCGCTCCTAACACTGTCCTCGCCTTGGGCCTCGCGTGAACCGGAAAACGTCATGATCATGTGGTAATATCGTCACTTTATTTTGCAAGTCTTCGTTGCGCTTCATCATGCGCATGTGAATGCTATATGTATCTTGTCTATAAGAGTTTGATGCCATGTACTCTTTGGTTGCCCCGGTGTAAACCTTTGATTTCAATAAAGCAATGTGCCTGATGGCATTTCCTCTACATTAGTGCTTTGCAAAATGTTGATTCTTTGCTGCAGGTGCGCCTATAGTCATCTTTGCACGAGCACGCAAACTGTTTTCATGTGTACTGATCTATGGAGTAAGCAATCTGAAGATCTCCTGAAGATCAACATCGATGGCTCCTTTTGCAAGGAGACAAGTACATGTGATGCAAGGGCTTCTGTGTGTGGGACTGCAATGATGTGGTCCACTGGTCTGGCTCCCATATTCTTTATCATTTAGTAGAATAGATGACCCGTAGCGCAATAAAGCCAATGCAGTCCATGTATTGGAACAAATAGACATCTAATTAACCATGATCCAAAGGTTGATACTTAGATGGCATCTCCATACACAATCAAGAATATTAGATAGCAAGCATTTCTATACATAATAGTCTACATTCGGTCATTCCTTAATTATGGCGTCTGGTTTGGTTGCTACTTTCTCTCATTACCTTATTGATGATGACTCATTAGCATATTCATCCTCAAGCAAGAGCATATTTTACCAAAAAACAGAGTTTTGTACCAGCCTTCCAGGAACCAAATATGAAAAACTTTCTTATAGAATCTCTTATCATAGATGATACACAGTGCTTCCATTTTTTATAAACGGCAACACACTTGAAAGGTTTGATAAAAAAATCCAAGGAATAAAAAGTGTATGATAGACAATAGCATGCATCTATACACATAGTGATACCAGAGTTTACAGCAACAGCAAACAATGTACTCCCTCTGTAAACTTTTATAAGACTTTTTTTCACCAGTTATAAGAATTTTTAGACAACCACTAAATTAGTGATCTATGAAAAGTCTTATAGAAGTTTACAAAGGATGTACAAATCAGTGACAAACAAAAGGCTGCAAGCACACAAGAACTAATGAAATGACATAACAACGGGAACATTTCCGTTGGCGAACAACAGGAACATGAGAAATCAAACAACACTTCAGGTGCTCTGATTATCCAGCTAGTTACCGATTGCACTCCTACTCACTCAATAAAGGTCCTGTTTGAGTAGGAAAAATAGCAATATCTTCATCGAACCGGGATACCTAGCCATTGTACTACATTGTAAGAGAACAGAACATAGTGTACTAGCCCAGCTTGAGGTCCTGCAGGATACTACCAGCATCTATAACTAAAACTAAAAATTGACTGGGTCCTCGACCTCCTCTCCTTGGATCAGCATTGAAGTCCAGCAATGGAATGATGTGCAGCGAAACCCAAGAGGAAAGGTAATGGTCCAGTCGACATAAGGAAATCGACGTGCCGCTACATCTGCATCTAGCGTCACATGATGGCGTGTGGAGCTTTGTCTCTGGCAGATCTTACGGGGTTTGGTCGGTGTTTGTCTTTTTTGGATCCACGTGGATCTGGCCTTCGTTTGCCAGTGTTTGTGTGTCTTCAGGTCTATGCTTCTTTTCATGGGCGGCGGTTGTTGTTCTGGTGCGGTGGTCCAATAGGGCCTTAGCATGACGACTTATTGATTGTCTACTATCAATATGGCAATGGGGCATCGAAACCCGCATTCCCACGGATTTTTATCCCTAGCTATTAGTGTACGGGGATGGGTGGGTGAGTCTCTATCCCCACGGGCTTGCTGACAGGTAAAATCTAAAACCCATCACGTTTCGTAGGTGCAAACCCATTCCAGTACTAACCGCATCTGAAACCCGTCAAACATGTGAAACCAATGAAATCCGAGCCTCTGAATAGACCTGGGCTGGCCAAAACCCTACCATCCTTCTTCTCTCCTTCGAAAATTTCACTTCTAGTTACCACCTCGCCAAACTCCCGCACCTAAACAAAAGTGTC
>NC_057807.1:551388997-551394267 GCF_018294505.1 Triticum aestivum
CCACCACAAAAAAAATGGTTGTTTTGCTAAATTGTTGTTGTTGTTGTTTTGTCATGGGGACATGTTCCCCGCGGGTCAAAAAAATGAACTGGGAACTGTCCCAATGTACAGGGATGGGTAAAAAAATGTCCCCGTGTACGGGGATGGGGATGGGGACGGGCTTGAATTTTTGTCATGGGGACGGGGACGGGAAAGCAAACCCGGCGGGTTTGATCCCTGTTGCCATCTTGAGTCTGCTACAACAAGATTTGCCAGGCTCTGAGGAGGGAGGGGGGATGATGACGGCTCGCCTTCGGCTTGCTCCAGTGCTTGTAATCGTCGCTAGGCGGTCCATGGGTCGAGATGTAAATTTTACTTCTTATGGTCTTTCCTATCTTCACAGTTGATGAATAGATTGGAAATTTTTTCCGCAAAAAATTCATGCAACTTTAGGCTACAAGGAAATCACCTTGTTGTAAATTTGACAGGTCTGACCCCTATTGTCCACGCAAATCAACTTGAAACCCATGAATAATAGCCAAATATGTTCTATAACAAATGGAAGAACATAGCTACATGCAAGTGTATCTGAAATTTAGTACAAAGGAAAAATCATCTCCTGATAAGCTGCTTGACAATCAACTAGCAACGACGGTGTCATATTAATTCAAAACATGTACAGTCTTAAAGTGACACTCCTATATTTTACTACAAATTTTTGGGCGACCATGAAACTGTACAACTTTGTGGTATCTTCTCAAAAGTATTCGGGCCGGCAAAGTTACTTCCTCATAGGTCCATATGAACCCCCAGTGTGCCGCACCACTGAGGAGACATGTGGCATCATTGATCATTAATTCATTTGTTAGTAGTAGCACACGGAACAAGTTGCTACATGTGTCCAGATGAGCCAATGATTTCCTTTTTCTGGGTAGTTCAAAGTTCGGTGAGTCGACCATTGAATTCATTCCAAGCGCCAGAGACCATGGACCCCGATTCAGATCGATAGATCCGCATCGTGGTTCAAAGATTGATAATAACGTGATGCATGCCCACTCCTTTGCTCGTTTTGTTCTTCACAAATTGATTTGTGTGGCGTAGGTTTGCAGTAATGCTCGAGTGCACTCCATGTCGATTAGTTTGTTGCCCTGCGCATCTACGTTCCCATACCTCCCAATCCTACTACACTCTTGATGCTATATATGTACACCGTGAACAACTCAAACGGGAATGTATCTGGTGCACCGGGGCAATTTGTGCTACCAGTGCACCGGTCGCCCGTTGCACGTTAAAAAATGTTCGAAAAAATCCGGAAAAAAATCTAGTGCATTGACACAACATTAATGTACGTTCTCACAAAAATTTAAATCAACATTTAAAACATTGCTCGAGATATGAAAATAACAAATTTGACACTGAATAGTACATAACACAAGTTGGGCTTCATTTTTGGCCCATTAGCACATTGAGGCCAAATTTATCATTTTTGTATCTTGAGCATTGTTTTGAATTTTGATTTAAATTTTTCCGACAACATACATTGATGTTGTGTCGATACATTAAATTTTTTACGGATGTTTTTGAATATTTTTAAATGTGCAATAGGGTCCGGTGCACCGGTAGCACCAATTGCCTTGGTGCACCAGATACGTTCCCCAACTCAAAGTCTAGCAATCTAAAGAGAGGAACTATTGATCGTGCGCACACTCCTAAGATAACCATATCCATCTCAATCGGGTACTGACTACTGAGATCAACTGATGGTTTATAAAGGCCCTACTGATACCAATCGATGTTGTATGTATGGCCAAGTAGGACCACTGTGAATGTTAAAATTGAAAGATGATAGCTAAATCGGGATGTATGAGATGAATAATTGGGCTCGGCCCGAGCAGCTAGATGTTTAACATGAACCAAACAAGGTGTCATACAACACTAGAGTCTAAACTGCATACTACAATTCTGATAGCCAGTTTGTCTGGTGAGCAATCTTTGGACATAAAACTGATTAGTTGTATATCACTATTCAGGAATTACCACTGCCCCTACAAATGATGGCTTTTTTCAGAGCTCCCCAGCAAAGTACATGGGCGTCTGACATTGGAAGTACCGTTGGATAGATCACCTGAACCGCATTTACCAGCTCATCCGAAGAATGCAAGAAGAAGATTGTCTATACCAACCCATAACTAACTTGTTTTTGTCGTGGTGGCCTCACTATGGTGAAATCACAGGCACGCACATGGCAAAGCCAAGATGTTCTTCAAACCATGCCCTTCCGCGACCTAACCACTAGGAAAGGTGAACCCCTCCCGCGACCCCCGCGTCGCCTCCCCAAGCGGCGGCGGGGGGAACCCTAGCCGCGCTGCCGCGGTCCCCTCCTCACCTCGCCCTACCTCCTCGCCGCCACCTGAGGCAACCGCCGGGCAAGCCCGGGGCACCAAGGATGGTAGCAGTGGGGCCTCGGCTGCCCTGCCTGCGTGAGGAGTCCCGGATCTGGAGCGGCGGCTCCTTTGGCGAGGCATGGCGGGCTCCAGCGAGTAGCCGCGCGGGCGGTGGATCTAGCGTCCTGGCCGCGCGGGCGGTGGATCTGGCGTTCTGGCCACGCGGGCGGCGGGATCCCAGTGATCTTTCGCGGCTGGCGGTGGCTTCTGTTCGGGTCGCGCCTCCCTTGGTCGCCGGTCGCCGGTGCGGGTGATTTGGCGCCTCCCGTCCTCTCCTGTTCGGCGTGCGTGCCAGCCTGGTCGGATCGCGCCTCCTTTGGTCGCCGGTTTTGTACAGAAGGCGCTGCTGGTAGCGGGGATCTAGTTCGGGAGAAATCCCTGCCGGCCATGACCAGTCGCGCGCGCCGACGGCAACGCCTGATGGCGTCGTTCTCCTCCTTGGAGGCGTCGGTATGGAGTGATCTCCTCACTTCCCCTTCCCCTAGGTCTCCTGGGCGAAAGCCCTAACTTTGTTGGGCGGCGACGGCGCTCATGGCGCCGTTCCTTCTTGAAGGCGCCGCTTTGGGAACCTTGGGGCTGGGTGGCGCTTGCGGGTGGTGGGCGATGGCGGTGGTGTGATCCTATCCTTGCATGGATCTACATCCGTTGCTCGGAGATGGACTCGCGTTCGTGGAGGTCGACCTTTGGCGTCGTGATGGTGTCAATGGCGGTGGACCTGCCAAGGCTTGCGTAGGTGGAGCTCGTCGTTTGGCGTCCTGGTGGAGTCGATGGCGGAGGACCTGCCAAGGTTGACACATCAATTTGCTCTGAAGATGGACCAGTGGAAGATGGAGGCGATGACACATGTGAGTGCGTCGAACTGGGTTGTGACCCGGACCTGGCAGATGCCTCGGTCGGGGCCTCCGGCTTTAGATGTTAGGCTTAGGTGAGAGACTGGATATGTGGCCCAACTTGCACCCTTCATCATATGGATAGGAGTAGCGGCAGATTGCCAAGATGGTGGAGTCAGGCATGCATATTCTTGTTCTACTTTGTACGGTCCTCCAGAATAATCAATAAAATGGCCGCATGCATCTCCTAGATGCAGATGCCGACGGTCATCCTCCATTTCTAAAAAAAAACTTGCCCTTCTGTTTCTTAGGACCTCACTACTATAGAGTACAAACCACTTGAATAACACCAGTAGAAAACAGGGCTTTGGTCATAGCTCCTTACACACATTAGTCCCGGTTGCATCACGAACCGGGACTATTGTGAGCATTAGTCCCAGTTCGAGCGGCTAAGGCGCCGGGAAGGCATTAGTCCCAGTTCAAATGGGACCTTTAGTCCCAATTTGAGACATGAACCGGGACCAAAGGGTGCGGTGCCCTTTAGTAGTCTCGGTTTGAGACACGCACGGAATTAAAGGGTGTGATGCCCTTTAGTCCCGGTTCGTGTCTCAAACCGGGACTAATGGTCCCATTTTCAAACTCTAACCCCCCCCCCCCCACCCCCACCCCTGGATCGCCTTTTCAGTTTGGACATGTAGTTATGTTACAACATCTATTAGTTAGGAAAATTAAAAAACTTAAATTTGGACATGTTTTGCAAAAAAGTGTTATGAAAAAGTAAAACGGCCATATCTTTTGCATACGATGTCGAAAAAAGGCATAATATATCAAAAAAATAAGCACGAAAATCCGCATCCGATTTTGACCGCTGTAGGGCTGTTTGCAAACTTTTAGAATCCTATTCTAAAAGGGAAAAAAAGATATGCTCAAATTTCAGTATTTTTTACTTATTGTTAAATCTGGTCAAACTGTGGTCAAACTATGGTCAGACTAGTTATTCAAGAAATATTAGTGTTAATAAATAATTATTTTTAGTTTTTTTTACTTTTGGTCAAATTGTCGTCAACCTATGGTCAAATCTGGTCAAACTATGGTCAACCTATTTATTCAAGAAATATTAGTGTTACTAAATAATTATTGTTTCTTAGAATAATAGTTTCAAACTCAAACGATGCGTAATGCTCAAGTTCAACTCCTAAGGGTTAATAGGATTGACAACTTAGTATTGTCAGGAAAACAACATGTGCATACTTGGAAACTAGGAGGAATAGAACTCGAAAGTTAAGCATGCTCATGCTGGAGTAGTGTGAGGATGGTGACCGACCGACAAGTTAGACGATTTGGAACGAAGAAGGGTGATTAGAGATTAGAGATTAAATTGAGAAATGATGAGGGGTGATTAGAGATTAGAGATTAAATTGAGAAATGATGAGGGGTGATTAGAGATTAAATACAAATAATTAAGAAATTTGAAACTCGAGAAAAAATTCATTTTTTTTCAAAAGTAAAATTCAAAAAAATTGTCGAGCTCCAGACAGCGGCCACGTGGAGGGCCTTTAGTTTCGGTTCGTAACACAACCTGGACTAAAGGGTGGGGGGGCTTTAGTACCGACCCTTTTGTCCCGGTTCCGGGACCGGGACTAATGGGCCTTAGAGCAAAAAACGGCCTGGGACGAGTTACCCCCTAGTCGCCGTCCCCAGGGCCGCCCCCAGGCGCGTCTAATTTTTCCAAAAAAAAAACGTTTGGCGAAGTTGGGTTAAATTTCGGCGAAGTTTGGTTAAACACGGCTAAATTTTGGTAAACTTTGGCATATATATTACATGTTCGACGCGTTTACATAATATAACTAAAAGAAGAAATCATCGTCACACCGGCGATGACGGCCTCCCGGCGCTCCACGTCCACCTTCCACTTTGTGTTGCTCATGCCGGGGGGCTTGGACAGCGGAGCCCTAGGCTTCCTTTGCTTCGGCTGGGCGGCGGCGGCGGGATCTGTCGCGGCGCGCGGCATCAAGTA
>NC_057807.1:551394761-551425250 GCF_018294505.1 Triticum aestivum
GGGCTGTTGGGGGCGCGGCTGGAGATGCTCTTATGAAACAGGACAAACGAGCCTCTTTCTACTAGTGTAATTCAATAATTCGGAGTAGATTCAGGGTACACTGCAGTATACAAGTAACATATGCCGATTCGGGAAAAAGATCAAGGTAGGTAGGGTCAAGAGACGAGGTGGGAAGAAGGTAGCCCCGGCAGAATTAAGATTTAAAACAGTGACGAAGGAAGTGTGCATTCTAGCCAAGGCAGAGAGGAAGGGAAACATGCCTGATCTATTAAAAATAGTATCTTGCTCATATGTCTAGTTGTTTATTTTATGGGAGTGTCTATTTGACGCTTGAATGTTTCCAATTCAAAAACATTCAAAAAACCAGACCAATAAACAGATGACAGCTGTACAGCCAGAAATAACATCCGCCAGCGGAAAATCAACACCAAAACGGGTCGCGGAATTTTTTTGACCCGGTAACCCTCGACAATAACCCACTCCAGAAAAATCAGGGTCCTACCCCATCCTCTGTCGATCTCCAGGCCCACACAGCAGGTGACCAACTTGGAACGCACGAAACAGGGCCAAACCCCTCCCGCAAACCACTTGACAGATCTAACAACACAAACAAAAAGCAAAATCTGAAAAGGGGGAGAAGAGAAGAAGGGAGAACATGGAGGCGGACATGGGCGATGGGGTAGAAGAAGAAGGGAGCTCAAACGCAAATCAGAAGAGAATTCAAGGTGTTGTACCTGACGAGCATCAAGGAAGATCATCAGAGGGGAATCAGCGTCAGGATTCACAGGTCAACAAGAAAACATCCCACTACTCTCCCCACCTCTTGCATGAACAGATCGGGGAGGGATTTCCTTCAAGTACAAAAAGAAATAGATTAGCATCTGCTGTTTTCCTAGGAAATTACATCAAATTAGGGATTTGTTCATGGCATCTGTTCAATAGATTAACATTGGGAAAGTAACACCAATTCCACTGTAAAATAACATGTTTTACAGTGGGTACAGTGGAAAAACAACACAATTTCCACTGTAAAAATAACATGAATTACAGTGGTAAAATGCAGTGTAACAACATATAATTACAATGGAAAAACAACACAAATTCCAGTGTAAAATAACATGTTAATCCCCACATATAATTACAGTGGAAAAACAACACAAATTCCACTGTAAAATAACATGTTTTACAGTGGGAAATGTAGTGGTAAATGCAGTAGTAATTACAGTGGAAAAACAACACAATTTTCACTGTAAAAAACACATGTTAATCCCCATATATAATTACAGTGGAAAAACAACACAAATTCCACTGTAAAATAATATGTTTTACAGTGGGGAATGCAGTAGTAAATGCAGTAGTAATTACAATGGAAAAACAACACAATTTCCACTGTAAAAAACATGAATTACAGTGGTAAAATGCAGTGTAACAACATGACTTACAGTTCAAAACCCCGCATATAATTACAGTGGAAAAACAACACAATTTCCACTGTAAAATAATATGTTTTACAGTGGGGAATGCAGTGGTAAATGCAGTAGTAATTACAGTGGAAAAACAACACAATTTCCACTGTAAAAAAACATGAATTACAGTAGGAAATATAGTGGTAAAATGCAGTGTAACAACATGACTTACAGTTTAAAACCCCGCATATAATTACAGTGGAAAAACAACACAATTTCCACTGTAAAATAACATGTTTTACAGTGTATACTCCACAGAAATTTACAGTATAATTTTAAAAAGTGTATATTCCTGACGTTCTTCTATTTTAAAATAGGTTCAGGAGAGGAGCATGATGACAGTACTAGCTGAAGAAGACCTACTGAGACTGTCACAAGAAGAACTGATACTCAATGTAATATACAGTAGCTAAACTTTTCCCCTTCATTTATGCTGCATGAGCTTGTTCAATATGTTTGCAAAAATATACTGAAATGATTATGCTGCAGGATCAATTTTCATTCACTGCCCTCCTTCATTCAGACATTATATACAAGGTGAGAAATTCAAAAAAAATCAACTACTGCAAAAAAATGATACACAAATGTCTTAATTGTAAGGTGTGATATCTCATGCAGGTACACTCAAGAGATGCATCGATGAATATTATGGGAACTATTGAGCAGAACTCCAGGGGCAAAGCAGAAGGCACTTTCAACACGACAAATGACACTAATGTAAGCAAAGATATCCGCTCAATAACAATTACAAGAAATACCAAAGGAAACACAGTAACATTCTTTATACTGACATACTTTGCAGACACTGGAGGGAGACTTGCATCAGACAAGTGAAGATGGAGGAGCAGAAACTAATCCATGGGACACGAACCTGTTCCAGAACGTGAATCTGCAGCAGGTACAAACTACAAAAACTTCAAAAAGAACAAACGATGAACATAAGAGAAAGTTAACACATTACATCAGGAGAAAAAACTAACACAAAACCCTAAAGTTGCAGGAGCCTGATGATGTTGACATAAGAGGAGCAGCAGGCAAAACAAACTCAAGCACAGGCCAGGGCAATGAAGAAGGAGAAAGAAAGGAACCAGAACACTCACTTGAACAAGACGGAGATGATGAATTCCTCGATGAAGAAGACGTTGAGAGATTCCTGCAAAATGAACAAGATGCTGCATCAGAAGGCAATCTCGTGGACACTAGCAGTAATTTCAAGCCACAATTAGGCATGCAATTCAAAACAAAGGGAGAAGCTCAGGAATACATAAATTTCTACTCGAAACTGGCAGGCTTTTCAGTGGCTACTGTAGCAATCTCCAGAACAACAAGCAAGAAGAGGAACAACGAGGTCACAAGGATCACTATGAAATGCAACAAGTGGGGCAAAACAAAGGAAATAGAGACAGAATGCGTTGTGCCCACGAGGAAAAGTACAGTTATTGCTAAAACTGATTGTAAAGTTGTGGTGGTCATATCAGAGAAAGGAGGTTTTTGGGAAATTACAAGACAACAACTTGAACACAACCACGAGTTAACACCAAACAGTAGATTCTTCAGGTCACATAAGTACATGTCGGATGAAGAGAAGTGCTTGATACGGGTTTTGAAGCATACTAACCTGGAAACAAGAAGGATTGTTGCTGTCCTAGCTTACTTGAGAGGAGGAATGGCTCATCTTCCCTACACAAAGAAGCATGTGACTAACTATGCAGCAACAATAAACAGAGATATCACAAACTCTGACATGATGGAAGTAGTGCACATGTTCAACAAGAAGCAAGCAGAAAATCCTGGATTTTGCTACTCATTTGAGCTTGATGGAGACAATAAAGTGAGAAGCTTATTCTGGACAGATGTTAGGTCAAGAATGATGTATGACATTTGCGATGACTGCATCAGTTTTGACACTACATTCCTGACAAACAGATACAACCTGCCGTTTGCACCCTTTGTTGGAATATCCCCGCATGGAAACACATACTTGTTTGCTTGTGCCTTCATTATCAACGAGACAAAAGAAACATTTGCTTGGTTGTTTGAACAATTCCTACTGGCTATGGGAGGGAAGCATCCTATATCGATCATTACAGATCAGGACAAGGCTATGCAAGCAGCAATTGAAAAATTGTTTCCTAATGCTACCCATAGGAGCTGCCTATTTCACATAAAGAAAAAGGCAGAGGAGAAAGTAGGTCCATGTTTCCAAGCTAATGAAGGCCTATATGAAGATTTTCAGGACATTGTGGACAACTCTTTGACTGTGGAAGAATTTGAAACACAATGGCAAGAAATGATTGAAAAGTATCAAGTACATGACATAAAGTACTTCAGCGACATGTGGGAAAATAGGAAAAAGTTCATCCCGGTGTATTTCAAGGACAAATTCTTCCCATTCATACAAATTACAGCAAGAAGTGAAGGAACAAATTCTCTCTTCAAAAAAGGGGTTGGAGCTAAATTTAGTGCTACTAGCTTTTTAAGAGAGTATGATCGGATTCTTGATGTTGTACATGACAGGGAAGAAGAATGTGATCATGTTTCTAGAAACAAGAAGGTTGCAAGCAAAGCGTTCTGGTCAAAATACAGCATAGAAAGGCAAGCCCATGAGTTATACAACCTTGGGATATTTAGAAAGTTTCAGCATAAAATGGCAGACACAACAAGGCTGCATGTCTTTGAGCAAGAAAAAGACAAATACTACATAGTTACCCAAGCTAAAAACTACCCTGTAAAAGAACGCCGGAAAAGGTTTTACCTAGTGCAAGTTGGATTGAAAGAAGAAGAGTACTCCTGCATCTGTTGCACATTCCAAAAAGATGGATTGTTGTGCTCACACATACTACGAGTAATGATCCATCTCAACATTGAGAAGATGCTAGAAAAGTAAATCATTTACAGATGGAGGAAAAATAACTACAAGCTCGACATTACAAAGACACCAGCTGTTGCAGCAGAGAACTCCACACTAAGGTACAATGTGTTAGCAAGGAAATTGGTGCATGTGGCATCAATAGCTTCAAAGAAGAAGAGGAAGTATGAATATCTGCTGGGAGAATTGGACAGGATACAGAAAAGATTGCGAGAAATGGATGATGAAGAAGAAAATGGAGATGAGGGACAGAGTGTAACCACAAGAACAGTCACTTTCATACCAACAGCAGGAGGTGAAGAAGGGACAACCACGGCACTGACAATACAAGACCCAGATATAGCCAAAACAAAGGGTAGGCCAAGGATGCTAACTATTCGCGAAGCAATAAAACAGAACAAGTTCTACAAATGCTCGCATTGTGGATCGGAAAGGCACACTCTCAAGAATTGCACCAACCTTGACAAAGAATACAATCTACCCAGAAGCAACAGACGAAAGCAGTCCAACCCTAGGAATGTGAAAAAAGGTATTTTAATAATCATCTTGTACCCCTGTGCTACACTTACTTTAATTCAAGAATTTGTAAATAACAAAAAATGCAGGTGGGGAGAAGGATGGCAGCAAGCATTCGAACAGAGGAAAGAAGAAGAAGGACGAATGAGCAACAACAAAGGCTTAGGGGACAAGAATGAGAGGAGGAGATAGGATAAGACAGAGGCTTAGCAGGCAAGAATCTAAGGAGGACATAGGATAAGACAGAAAGGACAAGCAAGGCAGATGACAAGGGAAAGGGAAATAGGGAACTCTAGGGAAGAGATGGTTATGAACAAAATACTTGACTTGTACTGAGAGGGCAAGCATTGTTTGCTACCTACTGTCTATTGAAAAGAGTACTTTATGAGGCATGAATTTCGTGCATTATTTGTGACTTGCGGGATGAAAGTTTCACATTAAACATGTTTTAGAATATTGAGTAACCTTGCAAAATACAGTAAGTAAACTAGACAAGAAAGAGCAGCGAGAAAAAGCTGACAATTGAAATACCTTGATAGACAGTCATAGATTTGCTTGTTTTGGAAGTTTCCTCAACAACTTTGGAACTGTATAGCAACACTGCAACGAAATAAGAAGAGGCAAAAAAAATTAAAGAAAGCAAAATGAAAAAGAATAAGATGTGGAAAGTAGCTATAAACAATTACTATACGCTGATAAAAGTAGATAATGAGGAGAGAACTTACTTAATACCAGATGAAAGCTAGACGTAGCCAAAATCAATAGAAAAAAGACTACAACATACAAACAAATCAAATAGACTGCATGAAAAATCGTTCAGCCAACAAAGATATAGAAATTGAGTAAATGAATCAATATAGTGCATCATAAAACTAAAACAAACCATGCGAAAAAACATTCCCAGATACAAAAAGGGCTTGAACTGTTACAAAGACGGTGATACAACTCATCAGCCCCAAAAAGTACATTAACCTAGAACAATCTTGCGCCAACATAATATTGTTTGAATCAAAACCAACACATTGATAAACTATACAAGCTAATAAAAGACCGAAGGATCTCCAGACTTGTTGACCATCAAGAAAACTCTGCAGTTGACGACCATGAAAAACCTTCACTTTCGATCAGCACCCAAAAAGGAAAAGTTATCTAGTTCTGCGCCTGCCAGAAAAGTCAAAACAATAGTCAAAAAAAAACTTACAAGATAAAAACAATAAATCAATCACTAAGGCAAAAATAATAATCAGAGGCTACACTCACGTCACCAAAGAAGTTTGTGACAAGAGACTTGTCAGCTGTGTTGAATGTGCTGAAATAAAGTTCATTTGCAAGCTTGATCCTGATGTTATCTATATCGGCTTGCGTAAAAAGATTGCTAATAGGAGTTCTAGGAGTCCAGTGCTTCATGTACATCACTGTGAAAACACCACAATCATACCTGAAAAGGAAAATGAGCAACAACAATTATGCCACATATCAAAACTGAAAAATAAAAATAGAGAGAAAGAAACAATTATGCCACATAGAAAGAAAGATACTGTTTGACATACGTGTTATTTTGCTGAGGGACCGCGGGATACACAATGTCGAAATTTTCAAAGTCAATACGCTTCCTCATTATAGGACTCACATATGTGTCCCATATATTGATGAAGTTATTAAGCTGAAATAACATAGTGGAACAAGAGAAATCATGAAACTCATGGAAAAAACCAAAAAAAAGGGATCTAGAGAGGAAACATTAAACCAAAGAAAAAACTTACAATCTGATCACAAATGGCCAGGTGAAAATCTGAGAACTCGCCATATAATGAATCGAGGAAGACAAACAATCTCTCCTTCAAGCAAACCACAAAGGAAAACCAATGATGGAGCCTACAAATAGGGAAGTACAGCTGGCAAAAACAAACAACACATCAGAAAACCTATGTGGGAAAAGCTACACGAGACTAACACACACAAAATATGAGTATATAAACTATGATGTTAATCAGCACCTACCATATTGCTCCTCCACATAGGAAAAGCACTATTAGCACCATTGAAAGCATAACCAACAATCTCGACAACACTACCATCCAAAATAGTTTCCTAAGCAAGTTTAAAAATAAATTGTAAGTCAAAAAGAAAACAAACTATACAGACGACATAAATTGCAAGAGAAGTTTATTGCTACTTACACCAATATAAGAGAAGAAGAAATGCTTCTTGGAAACGGAAGGGTGGGCTTCATTGAATAGATATCGACAAACACACAAGATCAAGAAATTGTCTACACGAGATTTAAACTAAAGTGAAGAAAGGTTACGATAACTGCAGTAAGCTCTTTCATATCGAATAGCTTCGTACCTACAAGAAATACACAAAGATCAGAATCATAAAAAAAAGACATACAAAAACCAAAAACATCACTAACAGTAAAACTTACTTGCACCACTCTGGATGACTTGCAATCTGAACCATTGCAAGATGATTACGCCTATCTTGAGCAGAAACTGAATAACGGTTGACTTGAGGGACATAAGGATCTGAGTTGAATCTACCAGGGACAACTATTCTATGAGGGACATGAGCTGCAGAAGAACAAGTTGTAGAACCACCAAGGGGCTGAAATGATGGGGCACCTTTAGAACATGAAGCAACTTTAGAAAGTTGAGCACTAGAAACAACAGGCATGTCTGACAGGATCTCTAATTCTGGGCTATTAGCAACCTGAAAAGTGAGAAGACGAAAGATCAAACAAAGCAAATGCATAAAGAAAAGGAAAAAATGAAAAACAAAATACAAGCATTAAAAAAAGTTAAAACCAACAAAGAAATACCTATACCTTTACACTATGATAACTTGTTGCAGGGGCAGCAAAATTGTGCATCTTGTTATAAGTAACGTCATTTGATCTAGAAAGCTCTTGACACCTAGCTAAAAAGTTTGAGCTACAAACTTTTTGGACATCAAATACTGCCTCATTGAGCTGCACATAAAAAAGATAAACAAAGCATTAATAAAATTTCAAAAAACTAGCTAGAAAAAAAGATAAATGCATTACTGAATAGAAAAGATAAATGCATTACAGAAAGTAAATCACCTTCGAAACAGCTTTGGGAGTTTTCGTGATTACATCAGGAGAACATAAGTCCACGGTGGGAAGGTTCACATGATTGGTTGGCTTTGAATGATCAGAGTGAGCAACATTAACCATAACAACAAAATCCTAGAAGAAACGGAATAAAAAAGAACAGAGAAAGAATTAAAAATAAATAAAAATTAGTACAATACGAAAATAATAAAAAGGAAATAGAACAACAAACCTCGTCATTAGGCGAATTGAACGACTTCAGATATCTATCAGCAACATACTGAGAACACTGGACATCACCCAACTACAGAAAACAAAAAGCCATGAGAAAATCAAACAAATTCGAAAAAGATGAATTTAGATACTAAAATGCAAGAAAAAATAGATGAAGTAGAAAAAAAATACTAACCTCATTATGGAAATGCTGCGACAAGCGAATTGGAACAAGAGGAGACATGACTCTAAAAGAATTTGTATCTTCAATAGTAGATTCTCCATGAGCATGAACTGGGGTGTCATTGCAGACATTAGCAGGAGGTTGAATGCCAAGAACACGATTAAGCTCAGCTAAAGATGGAATGCCAAAAGCATTGACATCATCTTTGTCATCACAATCCTTAGCAGGGCCATCTTCACAAAAAGAATAAAAAAATCAATTCACATAAATACCTGAAATGAAAAAAACATGAAAATAATAACTAAAACAAATACCAGAAAGCAACACGAAAGAATCAACATTAGTGATCTCACATTTAGACTTTGAAGGAGAAATACCTGAAAAATAAGAAAAGAAAACACAACCTGAAAACAGAGCAACTGAAGATACAAAATAGAATGGGAAACTAATATGCAAAACAAACAAAACGAGAGAGCATGTGGAACCTTTAGGTGGTACTGCAGCAATTGAATCTTTCGCTTTATCTTCAGAAAACAAAGTGCATACTGGAACAGGACCTTTTTTTTGCAACAACCTACAAATCAAGAGGAAGATATTGAAAAGATCTGAGACAAGGAATAAAACTAGAAATAAAGCATTCTAAGAAAAGAAGAACATGCGCACCTCATTACGCAGTTTAGCAGGCGTTGAAGAGCTAGATAGCACAACTGGATTATCTAAACCACCAAAGATAATAGCAGGTGGGACAATCGGAGTAACGACCTCTGGAGTGACAGCAGGATGACTCTCTTGCTGGACAACAACCTCTGGAATACCATCAGATGTAGCAGCCTCTGGAACAACATTAGATTTAGCGACCTCTGGAACAGCATCAGATTTAGCAACCTCTGGAATACCATCAGATTTAGCAAAAACCCCATTGGCGATAGCAGAATTGAATGAGACAGGCTTATTACCTACAAAAACAAATAGATGACAAGCATGAAAAGCAATCAAAATAACACTACAATAACGAAGATAAAAATGCAAAAGCTACATGCGATAAAAAAAGAAAAGATTAGGAACTAACCAAAAGAGAATTTGCTCATAGACTGATGCTCGCTTCCAGACACTTTAGGCACAGATGAATTCAACACACACTCCAGAACATTTATAACAAGAGACTCTGCCCAATCAATGAATATCTTAGGCTTGTCTTGGTTTCTAGTCTGAACAAGCTCAATGACTTCCAGAGCACTCTGAACAAGAGACAAAAATCAGGAAAAAGCAACAAAAAAACAATCAAAAAAGAACAATCTAACCACAACAAATACCTGAGATCCAAAGTGAGGACAAATAGTTCTTTGAACTTTCATTGCAAAAGAACCATCAGAAGGACCAATACCAAAACTTTTACTGCCTGAGGATTTTTCAACAGAACCCTGAAACAAAAACAAAAGTAAATACACCGGCAAAACATAAAAGTAAAAATGGATGAATAAAAGAAACAATGAACTAAAAATAAACATAGAACATGAAAAGAAAAAGAAGATAACCTGCATATTAATTGGAGCACACAGGCGTTTCAGTGGCCTCTTTCCAAAAGAGCGGCTGTTATTTCGGTCAAGCTCTGCGAATTGCTTGACTTTGTTACCCCTCCATGCAAGAATACGAGGTTTCACATCAGGTACAGAGTGAAGCCAAAAGTTCAAATGATCAAGGTAAGCTACCTACAAAAACAAACACATAAGAACCAAAAACAAGTTAGCACTAACCTAAATAATTAACATTCAAAACAAATTAAGGAGAACATAAATAAAAAAAGCAAAAAGAAAACTTACAGCAAAAGCGTAATGGCATCCACTGAAGGTCACTGATCTTTTGGAAGCAACTTTAGTAGCATCCTTGAATTTTTTGATGCTACTCAAAAGCCACTCGTAAACAAAACTAGAAAGATCATAGGCACACACAGACTGACAATCCTGAAAGATGTGGAGGTACTTCGGACTAGGACTAAGACTAGAGTTGGGACAAAGGAAAGTAGAGAAAGCCACAATCATGAAACAAATGAACACGTCCTCATCAGACAAATCAACTTCTGCAGATTTTAGCTTGTTGGCAAAAAAGGACACTGGTGGGATACTGGTAAGATTGAAATGAGAAAGGATAAAATCACGACCAGCTTCAGGATCTGAAACAAGGGGCTCACAGTCTACTGGGAGGTCAAGGATATCATGGATATCATACTTAGTTAACGGTATGAATTTCCTTTTCAACTGAAACTCAGAAGCAGGAACATCGAACCTAGATGCAAGCCACTTAACTAGCCTAAGAGGAACCTCGGTCCGGACAAAATTAAGAAGACAACCCATGCCATACTTGTGAATAACACCCTTGTACCTAGAACACAAGCCATCAACAACTGCTGAGAAGAACTTTCCAGAATATCGAGTGAATGTCGCACAAACAGGGTAATCGGAAGATCGTTTCTGCCTCTACAAAAAAATATAACAAAAACTACATTAGTAGTCCAATTTTTTTCCTAAGATATAGAGGGGGAATCCCCTGACAAAAGAACATGTAACATAGAACACAAAAAAGAAGAGAAAAGAGACTTACAACATTCCTTCTACTAACAGAAGACAATTTCCTCTTCAGGAGCTTGACTTTCTACACAACACAAATACATAAACATCAAACCAACATAAGAAAAAGATAAAAAATAAAAAAAGATAATAATCAAAAATAAAAATGGATCACACAAAACACTTACATTGTTCACATAGAAATTGTAAAGAGCTTTATCAAGCTCTACATCATCGCCAGAACAATCCTGAAAAAAGAAGAAGTTCACACAAATAAACAAATAATATTAATGCATATGAAAAAACTGAGAATGAAAGATAATAAGACAAAGATAACTACCAAAGACATATCATTATCATCAGCAAAATCGTTAGGCACGAAAGGTTCTTTTGAAGAATCAGCACTCTCAACAGAAGAAACTAGCCGGGCGTCCTTGGGACAGACTTTACGTATTCTGCCCATTGCGTTACTAGCTGAAAAACAAGAGAGGAAATGGAAATAAAAAAAAAGAGTAAAGTGGAAGTGCAAAACCTATGCAAATTAACAGCATTAACCTAATAGAAAAAAATAAGAAAAAAATGGGGTTACAGTCTACCTACTGTACAAACTACAAAGAAATTATGGATACATTTAACCAACAGAGCATCAGCTTACATGGCCAAAATTACACTGTAATTAGTGGTAAAACTACACTGCACATTGGATTCCAGTGTAAATTCCACTGTAATTATTAGAGTAAAAACACTGTAATTAGGGGTGAAACAGGCATCAGATTCCACTGTAATTCCACTGTAATTATTGGAGTAAATACACTGTAAAAAGTGAACTGTAATTAGGAGTGAAAAAATACACTGTGATTAGGGGTGGAAAAACACTGTAAACGGGCATCAGATTCCACTGTAATTGGGAGTGGAAAAACACTGTAAACACAGGCATCAGATTCCCATGTAATTCCACTATAATTATTGGAGTAAATACACGGTAATTAGGAGTGGGAAAACACTGTAAAAAACAGGCATCACATTCCACTGTAATTCCAATGTATTTATTGGAGTAAGTACACTGTAAAAAAGTGCACTGTATTTAGGGGTGGAAATACACAGTAATTAGGAGTGGAAAGAACACTGTAAAACGACCATCAGATTCCACTGTAATTGTGGGTGTTGTTACACTAAAAACACTGTAATTATGAGTGTCTAACTACAGAGCCACTAAACAGCAATTTTGCATCAGAATACAGCAAGAGTTCAGCTAGAAAAAAATTCACCCTGCCCCTTCAGCTAGAAATGATGCCAAAGGGATACACATACACACTAGTTAGGGAGCCAAGTTGCACATCAAATAGAGCAACATAAAAACACTGGGCAAAAAATACTGCAAGGGGGTCAACTGCTAGGATGAGAAAATACACAACATAACTTCATGCGCATACAACTGCAGACCCTGGATCTTACATGCACTCCTATAATGAAAACACTGAAAAACAAGCATGTAAATGATGAAAATGCACAACAAAATGAACAAATACATAGAGATGTTCACTAAAACACCGGGCATGAACAACAACCTGGGATAAAAATGAGACAAACATGGCAACATACTGGGGCTACAACCAGGAACTGCATCTTCACAAACAACCTACGCGATCCGCCGCTCAAAACTAACGCCTACAACGCCTACCTCCACATCAACTGCAGGAAAACATCCCTCTACGCCTGCCTACACATCATCAACATGCTCAGTATTTCGCACGCGCACCAACAACACGCGGATTTGGTATGCGACCTCAACGACGACACACGGATCGCGGCAAATGAGACTGCGCGTGGCGCACACACTCCTATCAAAAATTCACGCACACACCCATAGGCAGAGATAGAACACCACGACAGCAACACCCCATGGCAGCACCAACACCCCCCCACGGATCCGCGAAACCAAAAATCACCTAGATCTGCAACTACATGGACACGAAAACCACGGGCGAAAGCGCGAGAGACGGGGACAACGAACCAGAGCAGCCGCGGGCGGCGAGAAACGAGAGGAAGAAGTCAGTATCCTGCCGTCGACAAGCTCGAAATCGCCATGAACGCAAGGAATCGCCTCCCCCTCCTCCGCCGCTGGAGCTCTCCGCCTCTGCCTTATCGAAATGGAAATGGGGAACGACACCCCGCTCCTAATTCAAAAACGACAAAAGCCAAAAGTGACGGCCCGGGCGGGCGCGCAGCCGAGGAAAACGGGCGGAAAGAAAAAACCGCGCCCGACAAAAAAAAAACCGACCCAAAAAACCGCGACCGAGCGTGAATCTCGATGCCAGAACGGACGGACAAAAATTCGAATGAAGACGAATTGAAAAACAGCTGACTGTAAAATAGCAAATCCGTATTTTATTCAATATTATTATATACGTACAAAAATATTTACATTAAGGCAGCATTATATAATTGTGTCTTGGTTTTTGAAGATATTTTTTTGTGGGAAGGTTTCAGGAGGTGACAATAAAATAGTATACCATTGCGGACAGGCGGGAATTCTCAAAGTTTTGTTTTTGGTGGGGATGAGATGCACAAAGGTTGGCGAGTTCTCCATCATAAGTTGAATAGTTTTGATGAGCACACAACATGTGTGCCCTACTCTATGTTCCCTTCATATTAAACGTGCATCCTCGTGCTTAATTCACAACTTCTCTCAAGTATTCCCTCGCTTTGACCCAAAGCTAAACACAAGCGCCAAGCCAAAAATGGAAATGACTATTGGCTGCTGGCTAGAAGTATGCTACCTGGACGTGCACTTATCGCCAATGTGGTATGGTTTCATGCATACTTCAAGATACGTCGATGACCTGCGGCTCTATATTGCCACAGCATGACACTGTACATCGTTAGTTGCACCAATCCCGTGCTTGTCGCCACCCAGTGCCCTGCTCGTTGCCATCCAGTGCATGCAACATGCCATCCCTCCCTTAGGCCTTGTTCGGTTTGGGAGGGTTTGAAGAGATTTGAAAGGGATTGGAGGGGATTAAATCCCTTGCAAGTCAAAATCCTTCTCAAACCTCCCCAATCCCCTTCAATCCCTGTGGTAAGGGGATTAACCGAACATGGCCTTAGGGAGTACCCATCTTATTTTGCACTTGTGTCAAGGTAATTGTAATTAGTTGTTTGCACAACCAGATGAAGATGTGTTCCCCATGGGCCCAGACAGCATAGAGGCCTAAGTTCAGTATCCCTAAGAGTTCCCGACGCCTCCAAATCCTAGAGTGTGCAGCACCGCCTTCCAACTTGGCAGAAGCCACTAGGACGGTGTCCAATATGTCACGCAAACAAGGAGCAACGTTGAGCCCAGTGAGGAACTCGGGCACACCTAGCTACAGTGAATGGTCAGACACTATATAGACCTCTGTGTATGCGAGATTGTTCATTATGTAGTCGCCTATGTGTCCATTCTGTCTGTCAATATGGATGCACGCTACCCGAGAAAATTTGTTGTTTGCCGATCCCCTAGGGACTTATATGGAGCTGACATTTTAAACCCAACAAAAATTTGGAGGTTGCCAAAGGACAACCAAGCCATATCTAATATAATTATTCTTCAGAATTCTCGTACATCATACCTTTCAAACTCCTAGTTTCTTAATGTATATGTAGTAGCTCTAAATATAGCTACTAAATTGGACATGAAAGTGTCACAACTTAGGCAGATGCTCAAGGCACCCCAATAAAAAATAATAATTTCATGAGAATGTTCAAGTTGTCTCCGAAGTCCTATGTAAAGTAAAGCTGCGACACAATGTTAAGATAGTTTCGTTTTTGTGTGCAGTGCTCATAGAATTTTCTTTTGAATTTATAATATAATTAACACATAAAATATATATTAATAATGTGACATATTATAACTAAATTAATGTTCTGGTACTCTTGATGATGTAATGTGACATATTATACCTAAATTTCCGAACAGAATTCAGTGATGTTTAACTTAGTATCACACAACGAAGCAATAGAGTACATACTTTCCACCGCTGCGACGGAAACCGCTCCCCTCCCGTCTCCCCTCTCTCCCTCTCCCGCTCTGGCGATTGCGACGGTGTGCACCCTCCCTCCCCTCGCGCCGCCGGCGCCCCTCCTAGTTGGCCCCCTGATGCCTGCCCGCGGCGGCTCCCCCTCCCCTCCGTCCTCCCCGTCGCTTCTCCTCCAGCTCCATCCCGCCCTCTGGTCTCCTCCAACAAGTTCCGGGCTCTGGACCCCGATGCATCAGACTCCGATGCGGATCCCCCGCCCACGCCCCCCTCCGGGCGGCGCTGCCTGCCGCGCCCGAGGTCTTGTCGTCGCGAGCCCGCAAGTTTGCGCCCAGGGGTCGCGGCCGGTGTACCGCCTCCCCGTCGGGGGACTGCGGCTGGGTGCGTGTTTCCTGGCGGCGGTGTTCCTCTCGTAAGTTCCCCGTACCTACGCCGGACCGCGGCATCCTGGATCCTGGTCCTCGTCGTTGCGACGTTGGCTCACCGGTGTCCTGCTCCCCCCTTCCTCCCCTCCAGCTCCGACATCAGTCTTGCCGCTACCGGCGTCGGCGGCGCCCGTAACCCTAGATCTGGCTTTGGATGAACCGGTGGCTTGTGGGCCCGTGGTTCACGCTGTCCCTGCTCATGTTGGGTCCGATGGGCCGGTGGGCCCCCCTCCTCTTTCTTCTCTTTCTCTTTTTCCTCCTTTGCCTGTGCTGGATCGTGGGCCTCGGGTGGCCCCGGCCCATTAGCCCGTTCCGTCTCTGGCCCATCCCCTTAGCACGGCCTGGCTCAGTCGAGATATTTATGGGTCTGCAGGGGCTCATCCCCCCATTTCTAGAGTTTCCTGCCTCTTCTTCAGATATGCGTCGCTTCCGACTCCCCATCCGCTCCTACTCCAAATCCACTCCTCCTCCACCCTCACCCTCTCATTCACGTCGGTCCTGACGATGGAATGCTTCCATGGCTCCTCCACCGAGGCCATATCCGGCCAGAAGCGCCGGCGGGAGGGCTCGGTCGATGGGGCCGCGGATCTGGAGTATGAGGCATCCTTGCGCTCTAACCTCCAGGTGGATCTGGCGATGCGGGAGTAGGTCGCTAGAGATCGCGAGGCCTGGGCGACGGGGCCAGAGTTGCTCCAGCATGAGGAGCACTCCCGTGCGGAGGCGGCCGCGGTGGAGCTGGCCGGCTCCTCTGCTCTGGGTTCTGATGACGTGGGTCCCTCTGGTGTTGGTGTTGGTTCATCATCGTGTCCTTCAAACCCTTGGGAGGAGGCGGCCGCGACGGGTGGGTCTGGCCCTACGGTCCCTTCCTGGTGGTCCCCTCCTCTTCGCGGTTCGGCGGCTCCGACGCAGGCCTCGGGTCGTCCGCCTACGGCCGTGGCTGGTTTCGACGGCCGTCTAGCTCCCCATGGCGGCTCTGGGGCGTAGGGCCATCGTTCCCCTCCGTTCGGATTTGGATCTGCTCCTGCTGGCTTCGGGGACGACATTCTCCACACACCTCCTCCTTTCCCATCATGCCCCCCAACCAAGTCGCCAACCCCATTCTCACTTGCTTCACTTGCCACCGGCCTGGCCACTTCCAATCTCGATGCACCCCCCCCCCCTTTTGCCTCATCTGCAGGGAGGACGGCCACCTCACTGTCAACTGCTAGAACATGTGAAAGCCTCCCTCTGACTAGTAGAAAACGGAGCTATATTACCGGTTCATAGGGGTCTTTAGTGCCGGTTTTGCAACCGGCACTAAAGTGTGGGGACTAAAGGCCCCCTTTAGTCCCGGTTCAGCACGAACCCACACTAAAGGGCCACCATGTGGCACGAGGCACGCCGTGGTGTGGGGCACCTTCAGTCCCGGGTTTTCTTTTTTTGAAATCAAACATAAACATCCCACCTACTGGGCCCGTACAGCCTGCATACGACTAGAAACCTAACCTCCAGTTGGGCCAGGATGCAGGCCCGTATGGCCCAGTAGGGCCCACAGGGCAGAAGACTTGCAATAGGCCCACAAAGGCCTGCTTAGAGAGGAGCTCTACACAGTAGCCGCGGCAGGGCTTATAAACCGGTGCGAGCTCCTCTCAACTAGCGAGGTGGGACTAAATATTGTGCACTGCGGGTGGCAGTGCACCCCATTAGTACCGGTTGGTGGCACAAACCCGTACTAAAGGTGGGAGTCTTTAGTACCGGTTGGAGCCACCAACCCATACTAAAGGGCACCACCTCTTTAGTACCGGTTCGTGGCACGGACTGTTACTAAAGGTTCACCACGAACCGGTACTAATGAGCGCCGCCCGCCTAGCCATTGGAACCGGCACTAATGGTCACATTAGTGTTGGTTCAATTACAACCCGGGACTAATGAGCTTCACATTAGGCCCTTTTTCTACTAGTGTCTTTTGTCCATTATGGCCTTGGGCTCCCAGGCTGCAGCTTCTTTGCGCTTGACAGTGAAATTTCCCAAGTGCTTACTGCTCCTGCCCTCTCTAAAGCCGGTATCATCTTTGTCAAAGACAAGAAGATTTCCCCTCAAATCCTCCTAGATGAGCTCAAGGTATGGGAGGACGGCGGCTCTGATTGGCAAATCCGATAGCTGACGGAGTTCGAATCCATTGCGCTCTTTCCATCCTAAGAAAGTCTTAAGATGATCTCGTCATGCACTAGCTTCACTCCCCCCCTCAACCAATTGGCCTTCTCAGTCAAGGCTACTTCCAAAGGCTCTGAAGCCATTCCCCCTCTGTCTGATGTTTAGGTTCTTGTTGAAGATGTTCCCCCTGCTCTCCGCTCCACGTCTTTCCTCATGGCCTTCGGGGTCCTCATTCGCAAGCCCATCGAGGTTGATCCTGAGTCCCTGCTCATCCTAGGTCCATCTCGGATTAAGGTGTGGTGCGTTGATCCCTTGTTTGTGCGTGGCTCGGTGGATGCCTTCCCGTCCTCTGGTGGTTTCCGTCTCTGAGTGCGTGTCGAGGGGGCGGCCAACCAGGATTCACCTCCTCCCCCGGCCCCTCGGCCTTCTCCTTCCAAGGACGGTGACGGCTGCCCCGACAACTCCAACCGACGCACTGAGCCCCGTTTCACACAGTCGAAGTGGGATGACCTGGCCTCTAACGAGCGGGATTTGTTCAAGGACAACGCTCTTGTGAGTGGTGGACAAAAGGATGTGGCTGGTGAAGGAAATATGCCCTAGAGGCAATAATAAAGTGATTATTTTATATTTCCTTATTGCATGATAAATGTTTATTATTCATGCTAGAATTGTATTAACCAGAAACTTTATACATGTGTGTATACTTAGAAAAAATACCGTGTCCCTAGGAAGCCGAGGAAGAATGATATTCATTCAGACAATCATGGTCACTCCCGACTGAAAATTAACAAATATTGTCTTTCGTACTTGTCTCGTTTTCCAATTAGATATGAGCAAATAGACTTGTCATGTAAGGTGTGCTTTTGACTCAAATTTCTTAAATGGTATTTCAGTTCCATAAAAGTATGTTTATATTTTGTTAATTTACCTCATTTTTATTAATAAAGGAGGCTATGATCCTTTCATTATTCAGATTCTTTTGTTTCTAAATTAATGGGGATGTTAATATTCAAATTTATGATGTTTCATAAAATGATTGTTAACAATTCTATAGGTCGTTGACCGGAAGTTATACAAAATATAATGGTCACTGAAGAATATGGAAATGGTAAAGAGTGGTCCTTACAAATATAAAGTGGTCTTTAATGATACTGCGGTCAACCATGCAAATATTAACAACGATGAAAAAAGTGGTGGTGAATACTACAAGTGTGGTCGTTATTGCCTCATGATTGACAACGACACACCATCCAGTCATTACAAGAATAACGACCGGTTAAGTATGCAATCATCGTCCATTTAAGCCATGGAGTCTAAAACAACGGCTAAGAACCATCACATCATGGTCGTTATATATCTTTGGCGACCACACTACTAACAACTCCATATTCCGTCGTTATAAATAGTGTTCCTAATAGTGGCTTGTGCGAGTCCGTATACAAACTACACTGCGTAACGTAGCTAGGCTGCGTTTCCACCAGTACACAGAGGGTGTTTGGATACGTTTTAGTCTCATGACTAAAAATAGTGGGACTAAAACTTGCTAGCCTCACCCATGCTTGGATACAAATACTAAATAGACTAAAATGAGTTAATGAGCATTTATTATCCTTCAAACCCTCCATTCCCGAACTCGCATATGTTAAAGGAGAGGAGTTAAATGAGGAGAGAGAAGACTAATCCACATTTTAGTAGGGTTCCCCTGACAGACTAGTTCTAGCCTCTTTTTAGTCAGTGGTAATTGGAACTTTAGCCTCTAAAAAAGACTAGTTTTAGTCAGACTAAAAATAGTCTCTTGGATCCAAGCAGGCCACAAGCACATACGCGTGAGCTAGCCAGTACTACCTCCGTCCGGGTTTTTAAATCCCCAAGACCAATTCACAGGGACCAAGGATGGAATTGATTGCCTGGCTTCTTACGCATCTGTGCATGCAGCTGTACTGTAGAAGAACCAAAGTGGACGCGTGAATCCAACCAGCGAGCTCCCTTCCTCGCATGCATGGACATGCATAGGCCCAAGTCTCTTCGCTGCATGCTGGAATTAATTGCGCTCAAAGAGACGTGCTGATGTGGGCCCGGTCATTTCACTTTTCACAGCGAGAACGAGGCAGCGGCCTTCTAATCGGGTACACGCATGCGGTGCCTAGCGGACTAATATACCCGGACGGAGGTACTACAAGCTAACCACATCGATTTGTGTTGCCACAACTTGGCGAAACATCCACGCAACACAACACTAGGGCACACCAATTTGATGCTCACAGGACCGTGTCGGTTCTGGATTATTTTCCTTGCTTGATCTGAGTTTGTTACGCGCGGAATACAAGAGTATAAATAGCACGTATACTAGCTATCTACAAGTACAACTCAGTAATTGATTCTTGTCCAACCGGGACTTAGACTCGTGCTTATTTCCGAAAAATTGCAGATGCAACAAGTGACAAATATTGTCTATGCACTAATTTCCGACAAATTGCAGATGCAACAAATGACAAATTGCAGGAAAGCTGGGCAAATATGACTAACCAGACTACTGCAATATAGCCGGATCCATCGATCATATGCATTTTTCCTAACACTTCCCAGGCCTAGATTGTTAGGTGACATTGTCCACCAATGTGATGCAAGCTAGCATCATGTTTGGTGCACCGTGCCCTAGTGCTGCACACGCAAAGAACAACATTGAGAGCAGGGAGGAGGCAGGACATTGGAGCACACTTCATATGAGATGTTGGTGGCTACAGACCTTTATACATGCGACGTTTGGTCAACCCTCTTTCTTTTTTGCCTCGAGTTGTCCATCAATTCCTACGGACCCTACCTAAGGAAAGAGGTTGTGGTTTTGGCATGAAACCACTAGTTGACCTTTGGCATGCCCAAAGGGATTTATGGATATTGCATAGCTAGCTAGAAAGTGTGGAGAATTGTCGGAGGAAAAGCAATTAATAATGATTGGCAACAATTGATCTTCAGAACATGCAGACTACTTCTCTAGCTCATCCTATGTCTTCTCATCTATGACTTAAAACTCTGAACAAATATACAAAGTTTTGGGTCGAAATATAAGTATCCAAGTTGACATTGGAAGAGTCACAGTGGTGGTTGATTCGTCCGAAACCTGAGCCCACCTCCCGGTTTGTCCTTGACATGGCAAAACAAGAGCAACTTGATGCCAATATCTATCTAGTGTATAAAGGAAACAGAGGCTGCCATTTTGATTCCCGAGCGCTTCTGGCCCCAATATCTCTGTCGTCCGTTGGAGCTTTGGGATCGGAGTTTGTTTTTTTTGCTAGGAGTTCGGTCACGCGGGAAATATGCATATACTGATATACCATTAGTCAAGTCGTACAAGCAGTCCCTACAGTCAGCCAGGATCAGGCGTCAAGTTACGTGTTTGACAATTATTCTTTGTGAGCTGAGGCACGTGACCATGTCTAACAAACTGTTAAACGGATCACTAGTGGGAAGGGGCTTGATGGTTCCACGACAAAAGTTGGGACCGACATGGAAGCCTCTGTAAAGCAATGTGGGAAGGAGGTCCTGCTGTAACCAGTAAACCGGTAAATCGAACCTCCCCTGCTAGTATTTGGGGTCTTTGAACAAAAGCTAAGATGATTCTTGGGGCGGTTTTGACTTTTGGTTTGTGAAACTTTTCGCCCCAGACCGAAATGCCGGAATTCGGTCATTTTTAAAAATATCGGCCGAAATTTGACCTGGATTTGGTTTAAATTTGACCAAATTTTGACCAAAATCCATATTTTCGGCAGAAGATATTTTTCGCCCATGGCCGAAATGGCCGAAATCTGTTTTTCTCGGCCAAAAATCAAAACACAACGCAATGGACATCATGGGACCTCTGCATCGAGTATTAGCCTGTACAGTGCTGAACGCGGAACCCACGCTGCCGATCTACAATGAGACGACGAGACAGAACCTTCGAGATGTGTGCGAAGAGGTTTGTATGGCTATGCGCATGTTCGAGCTGCAGGATGCCCGACATCTTTGGGCCTGCCGCTCGAGAGGCGTTTGGCTATCACTCGTGCGGCGTTGTTCTGTGCCAACGGCATCGTCAGACGGCATCGCCGGACAGCATCCATCGTGTCATCCATCTTGCCGATGACGTCCGGCTCCACGGCATCCCAAACTCCTTATGTGCGCTTCAACAAATTCATCTTGATAGACCAAATCGAGTAATCGGTCTTCGTCAACTTCGGATATGACACAACACATGCTTCCCCTTTTTCCACCATGATCTTGCTCGTCCAGTCACACTGCTCGTCCGATGATGTAGAACTTGACTTTGATACCAACTGTTAAAACAGCCTCGACCTTGTCGAGCTTGGCGTTGACGTCAACTGACTTCCGTAGCTCACCAGTCGTCCACGAAGCTAGCACACCAGATGCACGTACAGAAGCTAAAAGAAACGTACGCAACTAACAAATACTATTTGCTGGCAAGAGAAGATCGATTGGAACCTCGCTCAGAACACAACACGTATATATGATTTTTTTTTCTTCAGTCAGTAGGCCTCACAGGGATTCTCTTCATTATTTATAACAGCTGATTACGGACTCCATAACTCATACGAACTTGTAGTCCTAGGACCAAACTGACTAAAACACATAGGACGCTAATAACGTCCACACCTGTGGCATACTAGACATCTGTCTATACACCGTGTGTGTGGCATAAACAGGAGGCAGCTCACACAGCTTATGTGTGGGCAAACATTAGAACTGCTCACACATGTGGGCGCAGCTACTTCGTGCCACACATCCAATAAATACTACTCATCTCACCCCGTGTGCATGTGACACGAAGAAAAAATGTCCACACATCCCGGCGCATCTACGTTAGTTACCTGCAGGATGACACTTTAGTTGCCATTCGGGATGGCAAATATAGTTGTAATAGCGTGGCAACTCTTTTTATTTTGGTTAACTATAGTTGGCATTTCTAATTCATGGTAGTTGCCACGTGCAATCAAATCATAAGTTACCGTGTGTGATTAACTACTTGGCACATGTGGTCAAACAAATAGTTGCCGTGTCTGTTTATCTAGTTGCCACGTGTGGTCCAATCATAGTTGCCATGCGTGGTAAATCATAATTGTCATGTGTGTTTATCTAGTTGCCACGTACGTGTAACTGAAGTTGTCATCTACCAAGGAGTCATAGTTGCCATCTACCAACGAGTCATAGTTGCCATGTGTGTTTACCTAGTGGCCGCATACGCGCAACTGCAGTTACCATCTATTACCGTACGAGCATCGAATGGGCGAAGAGCAGTTCACCAACACGCAGGTGGACTGGTTGGTGACTGTGTGGGTGAAAACTGGTTCGCCACACGGCGCATCTGGCAACCGCACGCTGCGGGTCGTGTGGGCGAGCGCTCTAACGCCCACACAACATGTTATGCCTACGTGGCACTCAGATTTCTTTATGATCCGTGCAAAACGAAATCAAGTGGATCAAGACGTGTAGACGATGTGCAAATATGCCACACGTGTGGGCGTTATCATTTGAAAACTCTAACCAGTACGCTAAGCTTGGAACATTGTGAAGAAACCCCTCTTGTTCCTAGTGTTGATCAATCAGATAACACTGTGATGCTTGTTGGAATAAGCCACGGTGTCTTGTGCAGTCGGGCTCGTCGGGCACATCGAGTGTGTGCGGGACGTGCGGGACACACTGGTGTGGTCGGACACGTGCGGGACGTGCGGGGCGGAGCGGAAACGTGGCGTGTGTGCGTGTGTGCGTGGTGGTGCCTGAGTTTGGCTCGTCCGAGTCCATCACAGTCATGGCGATCTGTTGTCAAGTGCCGCGTCATGCGTGTGAGTGCGTTGTGGGCATGCGGATCCCGCCCGTGCATGCAGCGAGGCGGAGTGGGCTGCGTCTTGGCGGAAGCGTGGGCGCTGCGTTTTGTTGCCAAGGCTACAAAGCCGTCTGTGTAATCCCTGTTTGCAAGCGGGGGTGGGAATTCAGTTATAACAAAAAGGCCGCTGGAGCGGCCGGGGCGTACGTCGCCAAGAAAACTGAGTCCCCTGTGCATTCGTCTACCTTCGTCCAAGAGAGCTAGCTAGTCTAGGGATAGACCCCAACAATGCTAGCTGTTGCACCGTTCAAGCTAATACTGACCTGCTCAACGCTGTATCTGAGCGGCAAGCAAGGCCACAATTGCCCGTGCCAAGTAGTTCGCTGCCCTGCATATCCTGATTCCCTCTACCTCCCAGTCCCACACGTGATCAAACATGATGAGTAGCGAACAATTGAACATCGACTATAAGAAACACTGGGCTGATCGTGTAGTGTATAGTGAAGCCAGACCATTAAGTGCATCAAGCTAAGCTGGAAAGCTAATCCACACGAAGAAGGGGAGTAAATTGCACACTTCGTCCCTGTGCTCGTTGGCTTGCAACAAAACCATCCCAGTACTCGCGGAGTGCTTCTGTACGGACCTCGGACTTGCAAATGTGTAACAACGACGATCCTGTGTACGCAGCGGCATACATCTGGCCCTTTCCCCCTGCCACGTCAGCGCCTAGAGCTGGTACAGCCGAACCGACTGGCTCGAGTCAGGCTTAGACGAGACGAGACGACCCCTGTGTAATCGAGGTTTTCAGTTGCCGCCTCTGTTCGTGTGTGTTCTCTTCCCCGAGTACGACGCAGCCAGCAGCGGAGAAGGGTTTGATCGGGGGCAGAGATCCCGGCCGTGGGGAACATCCAGAGCGGGAGGTTCTCATAGGGAGGCGGCGACACTGTTGTCTTCCGCTCTGAGTGCCGCTGATGGCGCCCATACAACACCAGGATAAGGGGCCCGCCCGTCCCAATGTACGGTATGTTGATCGCCGGAATAATCCAAGTCGATTGCTGTTTTATATGCTCAATTTCCACAGTTTGCATACCTATTCCCATTCCACCGTGAAATTTATAATTTTTATGCACTAATTTCATTAGGGGTCAGACTTGTACTTGTTGCTCGTAGGAATTAGTAGAGCACTTGGGGAATGAGACGGCTGGAAGAATTTCTATTTACTTGCTGCTGCCAGGTATGCAATTGAATGAAGGTGGTCTGAAGTTGTTGTCGAGGAACAATGACACAAACATCATTAGGAAAGTGGTCAGAGTGGGGTACAAATATCTCATATTTTACCTGGATCATGAGGACAACTATGGTGGAGGATGGGATGATGCGTTTTCAAACCCTCTTAATCGTGAGAGAGAGGAAAATATCGTTGAGCATAGCTTTGTTGTCGTCGAGGAGAATAGAAGTGAGCTGATTTTTACAGGTGATGGCACTTGTGAAGGAACAAGCAGTGGCAGCAGAAGAAGCACAAGAGCAATCGTAGAGGAGGAAGATGATGAAAGCTCTTGCTCAGATAGTGATGACTCTGATTATAATCCCTTTGAACTGCTCTGAATATATGAGCTTATTTCTTTGCCCATGCAATGTTCTTTGTTGATTCCAGTCATGTTGTGTTCATGTATGGGTTTTCTTATTTCCAGTCAGTTTCCTGTATATATTGCTGGAGCTGTTCGTCCCATTAAACAGTTTTCTTGCTGGAGTTGTTCTCAAAATGGCATGGTGTTCATTGTTCCTCTCTATTTTGCTGAAGTAGTTTATATGCACAGCTCAGTTCAAATGATAGCAAAAAGCACAGCTCAATTCATTCCCTTCCATAGTGCGCAGCACAATACATCTCGTTCATGCCAATTTCCATACAAGCACACACCACAGCCCTGTTCAAATATCATACAAGAAAAGCACATGAAATTAACATATCACTTAATATGTCATCACATAACAGAGCTTTGCATCAGTTCAAAATCAAAAGCTACAACAACCATGACATCTTACATAGCTACAGCTATATCAGTTAACATACATAACTAGAACAGGGGCATTGCTAAGAAACAGGGCACTTCGACAACCAGCGTAAATCCAGCGCCGTCAACCCTGCCACTGTAAATCTCGAAGTGATGGGTGCGGGTGAGGTCAGCGCCTTCAGCTGGTAGCCATGCATCAGGCAAATGTTCCGCGAGGAGAGGGCTGCAGTCAAGCATTGCAGACCTTGTGCACGAGCATGGTAGTCTGCGTCAGCTGCCAAGGAGCAATTTAGGAGCAAGGAGCAAGGAACATGTAGGAGGTAATAGGTTTGAGCAAATGACTAGAGTTAATAAGAATGAGGGGGCTGACCTGTATGTGTGTGAGGTTCTTCAATATATATATTTTTTGTTTATCAAGCAAGATGAATTATCTGGGAAACAGAAAGCCATGACATATATAGTATTCAATTGCGCATATGCGACATGTTGTACCAGGCCAGAAAGCGTGAAGGGGTTTGATGGAACGATGACTAGCTTGAGTTTGAGTAAGTACATATGGTTTTGTTTGTATTTTTAAGCTCTTGAGATTGTTTGACGTCGTTTGTTGTGGGTTTGCAGTGCCGGCCACTAGTAGGGTGCATGAATATGCAGTATACAAGTTCATCGATAGATAGAGGGTTGCATAGCCTCATGTATGCGCCCTTGATGGACCTTAACTATCCACCTACCTTCTTTAAGTACACATTTTATGCATAAAATGGTTGTGATTGATATGAAGCATGTGCCGTAACACACATACGTGGCCATTCTCTTTATCGGTATGTTGTTTGGTGTAATCGATTGTGGTAACTTTTCTTTTTTTTTTGAGATGTCGCCTTGGGCTGTTTGGCTGACAGAATTAGTTGTTTGGCTGACAGAATTAGTTGTCATCTTGGGCTGTTAGTATCCGTAGCATGACGTGGAATGTTGCCACCGCCTGCCACATGTACAAGACGAGAGCCTGGCAACTACTCCAGTCCTGCACATGGTATCGGCCACATGGACATCCAACTCGCAACACTGCCTAGCTGACATTGTTCCTCTGTCTGAGCAACACGACGATGTAGCTAGGTGACGATGCATGGTGTTGCTCTTCTGTCCGAGCAACACGACATTGCTCCTCGTGTACACACCCAATTCATATCCGTAGCTCCTATGTTGGCGTGCTGTATGACGGCACATCTCGAACGGCAACCCGTAAATTTGCTACCGCATCCGACCACAAACACGGATGCGGGAGGTCACCATCCATCGTTGCATGTATACATTGCAAACATCTTTTCAACAAACCAGATGGAATTCATATAAACCGGACGACATTCATGAAAACACGGTGGATTTTCATTACATTTAGAATATTTACAGCAAAACAGAAACCGACCCGACACTAAACCTATCCTACGGCGGTGGCGGCCAGCATCGAAGCCCGTGTCGTTCTTCATCCGCCGTCTTCATGAGCATCGGCGAAAAACCCGTGAAGTGAAGGTGCGGTCTCCGGCGAGGAAGAGTAGAACACGGGAGATGGTCCGCCCACATGGGACACAAGGCCCTGCCGCCTCCCATGTCTTACTCACACTCGGAGGAGTTCGCGACCTGCCCGTCGCTAGTGGACATGAGATCTACGATGTAAATCGTGGCTTCGGCGCTATCGTTGTCCCACCGGGCCGCCTGATCGTTTGGCAGCGGCATGTAGGAGGCGCAGCTGGCGTTGTTCTCCTCCGCGATCGCCTACAGCCGCGCCTCCGTGGCGGTTGCTTCCTGGCGAGCGGTGGCTTGAGCACGGACGGCACCATAGATGGCACGCTGCTCCACGATGAAGTTGGGCTTTGCCGCGGCCATGGCCGTCATGGCCTCCTCGCTCGCGCGCTCGTTGTAGATCTGGCCCTCCGCTAACCGGTGCTGCTCCAGGAGGAACAAGTTGTACTGTTGTTCGTCCTGAGCCTGCTAGAATGCCAACACAGGCGTCGGCGCAGGCTGCACCTCTGCAATGACGGCGTTGTAGTGCGCATGTGCCTGCTCCATGGTGAAGCCGAGGCGGTGTTGTCGGAGCCCATCTCCATCGTGGAGTCGTCCTCGGATTCGGAGACCTCGGGAACCGAGCTAGCTAGGAAGCCGACCTCGATCCACCTAGCACAGCGGCTCTACAAGGCGGTGGCAAGGGCGCCCACTACGTGCTTCATCTCAGTGCTTCATCTCAGTGGAAAAGCTCTCCCACAAAGCATCACCACCTGCAGTCATGGTGGATGTAGTACAAGGGAGGAAGATGTAGTCGCTTGTGTTGTGGATTGAAGTTAGCCGGGTGTGGCTGCGTTTAAACAGTGGATTCCGGTGAGGCCAGGTATTCAGGTGCATTAATGTGCGGCGCCAGAGTGGGTTTCTCGGTTGGTGAGCCTGCTTAATGGCGGCATACGGACGGACAGGGCATCCAATGGACGTGGTGGATATTTGTCCCGTCCTCTGCAGTTACACGTCTCCGCCATTTAATGGGCTCGGACACCTGATGCGTCGCCGGCGGCGCCCTCGGCCGGTGCGCCACTTCAATGGAGGAGGCAGTGAGAGGTTGCGTCCATCCTGAGCCGTCTTCAATGTGGAGCGGTGTGCTCTACATCGACATGAATGCAGGGAGCTGGCGTCTGGTGGGAACGCGCGGGAAGTGAGGAGGGGGTTTGGATGGGCCTTGGAGGTCAAAAGCAGGCATGGCAGCGGTCCGGACTCCTGCAAAGACTCTGCATGTTTGTCTCCGATTTGCGGGAGAAAGTATTCTAGCCCGCGCTGTGGACCGATACATAACCGCATTGGATGGCTTCAGCAATTCGGACAGCGCGGACCGGACATATGAGGATGATTCGTGGATGGGCGTTGGAGATACCCTAAGTGAGTATATGTGTCGGCATTTGGATAAACTATCTATACACTAAGAAATTTTAACTTAATATGGAATCTTAATGTGCATATTACTACCATGGTTTATGTTTTTTTGGAAACAATAGCCAAAAATAGGGCGTTGCTAGCTGTCAATTGAGTGAAAAGTAGGTTTGGGTCACTTGATCATTGTGGACCATTGGATGCAAAATCAACAGGCAGGACGTCTTCTTTAACCTCGGACCCATCTTCCTCCTCTAGCCACCTCGCAGACCACTGGTCGGGCCGCTTGCCGCCCTCTCCTCCCTCCCCCCGCGTGGCCAGCGGCGCTCCCGCGACCGCCTTGCCGCACCGCTTCCCACCGATGGTCTAGCGGATGCCCCCTGTCAACCCTCTAGCCCCCGGCGATGACTGGGTTTTCTTCGGCAAACCCGCGCCACTGCCGTGCTGCCTCCCCCACCCGCAACCCTAAGATAGATGATGGGGTAGCCAGCCAGGGAGCTTCCTCCCCTCCTCCGGCGAGTTTCTTTCTCCCCTCCCGCAGTTTCTTCCTTCTAGCGAAATTGACAGACCCAAAAATCAAAACTCACGCGACTGCCATGTAGCTATTGTGCCAAAAATAACAGATGGTTCCAGGTCATCCCTCGGTTCCCTCACACAGTTTGCTAGAAGAGAAAAGCAGGGAGAGGAGACAGATGCTTTACAGAAGGGATGCAACATAACCCCGAGCTACTTTTTCCTATGTTGAATCGGATTAACCCGCATCATCATCACCCTCGCCATCTCCCTCTCTCCACCATCGTACTACTGGCAAACTGTGCGCGAACTCTGGCCATCCATATTTCTCTCCCCATCGTGCAGACAGTTTTAGATGCATGGACTGTGCTATTAGTTACTAAGTCTCCACGAGGCACATCAAGGAAAATTGTGTCCACATTACTGACACCTCCTAAGCCCATAGTTCCTCTTCCTCCACCTTGTTGGTTCCCGGTGGCATGAGTTTTTGCTTGCCGTTATAGAGCACCACATATATGCGTGCAATTAGAGGCGGCAAGCACCGGGAGCAAAATTTTGAGCGTGCATGCATGACCTCCTGCATTGTTTTTTCTCTACTAATTTTCAAGGGACACACACTGTGGTAGAAATAAGTTATGGATCATAACACTACTATCCTCTTGCACTGAAAGTATCCCTCACGGAATTCACATTTTGTAGCTGGACGCAAAGTGTCAAGCTCTGGACAACAACCAAATTTATGTCGGTTGTACGCACTACGCACTAATTATTCAGAACTTGAAAACCTGATTCTTTTTTCAAGACGACATGGTTGTTCGACCTCTGAATTAATATAGGTATAAGAAAGTTGGTGTGGGAATCACAAGATGTAATTATGTAATTTCTTTTTGCTAAGGTCTATTGGTACACGCCCCCCCCCCTACTTGACAATGATTGGTCTATTTGTGGCTATTTTTGTTGGAAACAAATTAGCAGGGGTGGATTAAAATTGAGACCAATGCCCTGAACCAGAAGTAAAATCTTTGTTCGTTCATGACATCAATTCTGATGTTAAATGTTAAAACGGACTTTCGTCTCGTTTTATATATAAAGCAAACCACCACGTCCATATATCAAGTCCTAGTGCAGGAAAGAAAATAATAGATCTGCTAGTGCCCAAACAAAAAAAGCAGATAAAAAGTTCCCCGGAGGTGATAAATGAACGGCTAGGTGGTGAAGCGATTCAATGACCTACACAATGAGATCTTCAATCATGCTGCCTAGTTGTTCCCTATCCCACTGCCCGCAGCACGGTTGTCAATGCTCCAGAAATGGCTAACCTCAGGGTGTAGGTCATCCCCACAAATAGTAACCAAAAGAGGCATATGCTCTGCATGGTTGGCCTCAGCTTTCAAAAACTCACTAGTAGAGAAATGGCTAACCTCAACTTTAATTGGTGGCGCGCCATTACCAATGAACGCCGTCACTATTTTTCTTCAAGTAGCGATGGCGTTAGCATATTAGGTACGCCACCTTTGCATAATTAGTGCTAGCGTTGTTTTTTTCTAACACGCCACAATTTGGTGGACCCATCTGTACTAATCAGGCACGAACTAATGTTGGCACCGTATTTCTATAAATGTCCTAGGTAATTATTTTAGTGCTGGCCAGCAGATTCCTGGTACACTATAAATGATTTTCAGTCTTTTATAATTTTGAGTCAAATTATTTTGAGTATTTTTTTAGTCATCTATTATTTTGAATATTCTATAATTTTGAGTCTTTTTTATTATTTTGAGTTATT
>NC_057807.1:551425808-551438780 GCF_018294505.1 Triticum aestivum
AATTTTGAGTCTTTTTTATTATTTTATGTCTTTTATTATTTTGATATCGTTTTACTATTTTGAATCTTTTTCTAATTTTGAGCCTTTTATTATTTTGAGTCTTTTATTATTTTGAAATGTTTATTATTTTGAATCTTCTTATTATCTCGAGTATTTTATAATTTTGAGTCTTTTAATAGGTTGAGAGTTTTTAATTTGTTTGAATCCTTTACTTTTTTTATAATTTTAACTCTTCTTTTATTTTGAATATTTTTAGTCTCTCGAGTTTTTCTATTATTTTTAGTGTTTTTAATCTTTAATTATTGTTTTCCATGCGAGCCTATTGAGCCTAGCCCAACATTGCATTTGAGGTTCGAGGCGGCTGGGTCAAAACCTACACCTCCCCCTCGCCTAACAGACATAATGAACTACCAAGGATGTACCATTAGTAACCTAGAAAGTGGGCAGTAGGCAGTATGCACTAGGAGTAGATGTAAAATTCATAAATGCACTTCATGTATTCTTTTAGTTGTATTCATACTCTAGGGCATCCTAGTCATAAGTAGTGTTGATAGGTCATGTTAGGCACTCCTGCTCTAGTTTATAATGTAGTTCATACTATAGTTCTAATAACTAGTGTCAACTATGAAATTGTTAAGTTTGAAGACTTGATATATGTAGAAAATTAGCAAATTTCAATGGTGCAGAAGTTTTAAAATGGTAATACAACATGATAATGTAGAATGCTTAGGAATGGGTTGTACACTTGTACTGCTAGTACATTGCAATAGTGACCATTGCATTGAAGCACTTAGCAATGACTTGTGCTGCTAGTACATTTCCATGATCTCAAATTGCTAGTTCATGCATGGCTATAGTTATATACATTGCTAGTACATTGACATGATCTATTAATTACTCTTCTAGTGGTTGTAGTTATATACATTGCTAGCAACTACAAATTTCACTTGTTTTTATTTTGTGTTTGTACCGATGAGCTCATACAACAGCCACTACAGATATAATGGAAACATTGTTATGTATGCTGATGATGCCAACACGAGCAATAACTAACTAAGAAATCTTCTTCTTATTCGACAAAGGCATGCATGATGATCGCAAACACATGCATATCAAATGATTCCAAAAATTTCTTGGTAGGGATACATACTGATTCCGACCCAACATAGTTGTTGAACTTCTATGATAGTTGATGCACTGACTATCTTAAATTTAGTTGATGGATTACCTTGTTGTATATTTTTTACTCGCAACCTTCTTCGGGAACGGGGTTCAGTCATCTGTATGGTAGATAGGGAGGACCTGGGTGAGTAATCCTCATGTGGATTTAAGGCTTTTATAGCCGTGGAGGGGTTTGTAAAAGGGTTTGTAAAACAGTTGGCCTTTCTTGGCCTCTTCTATCTATCTTCTCGATGCGTCAATCTTGACGTATCCCTTGAAAAAAAAATCTAATTAGTGGCATGGCGCCAACATGGCATGTCAGTGGTGACATACACTAACCGTTGGCATTGGCCACACGACACGTCATTAGCACACAAGTACTACTGAAGTGTGCTCTATCACCGTCAGTATATTCTATCACTGGCGCCATATTGGTGGCATTGGCACCCAACACTAGCAAGGCAATTTTTTGCTGCACCATAGCTAGCCTTTTCTACACTAGAGACTCGCCTAGGACCGGAGCTTGCAACTCAGGACACAGAGCGTCGCGAAAAATCTCCATATGAAACGGGCAGCAGGGCAAGTGAAGATTATGTGGGTCCCAAACTTAGAGATGCCACCAAGTAGGCACAGACCATTGCCAAGTCCATGCCGCTTAGCCACCTCTGTCTGCAAGGGGAGGTGATCCCGTAGAAGCCACCACACAAAAATCTTGGTATTTAACGAAAAAAGTGTTTCCGCAAAGGAGTGGTCCACGCAATAGTCGGCGCATGGCATAGGGCATGATATGTCGTGCCAGCAAAGAAAAGGTCTGACAGGGACAGGTGCCAAGACACACGTCTGTAGAGTCCTGTAGCACTAATGGGAGGGCCGTACGCAAGTCAGCCAAAGCTAGGGTCTCCTCAGGGTCAAATGTTCGTCAAAACATGATGTATTTCCCATTGTGGGCGGCCGAGGTGACCAAGAGCACAGGGTCCGAGCGATAGCAAACTGGTCAGGGTATTCAACGTGTAACTGAACTTGCCAAGCTATGAGTCCGACCAAACGAGGGTCCATGTGATCTTAAACCAATGGCCGTAATCATTGGTGGGATAATTATATCATGGTGACTCCATCAACCATAAATTCTGGAGTGTTAAACGTCCACCTAAAAAACAAAAAAAATCAGTGGGATGAGGAAAATATAACCCAATTGGGGTTACGGAGAACCCTCAAGGGCATCCGCCTTCATATCTTTTGTAAATTTTCTTGGGACGGACTACCGCAAGAACGCCTGGTGCGCAACAACTCTTCCCCATCTCAGTTTCTCTCCTACATGAATATCCATTCAACTAATAGACACCAAAGTAACACAAACTTAACATCACCAAGAATCTTTGAAATCTTAAAACAAAAAAAGCTCATTTCCCAACAACAACAATAAAACATAACTTGTAGGTATGGACCTATGTTGTGTTATTACTGCTTGTGGTGATCTACATTCTTGAAAAGATGTCACTTGCAGACACCTGGGCATGTCATCTATTATAGAGAACCACACAATAGCACTAGGGAGTGCAGACTTACGTCATGAAATATATATTTGTTACGAATACATCATTAAAATATTGTCTAGGGGTGACTTGCAAGTCATTTGTGATAGCAATCGGCTTCGGCACTACCCCTTCCACACGCTGCCAATGTGTAACACGGACACTAACCACACCAGACGGATTGCAATATGTATGCCGCCATTTAGCGGAAGGAGTGTCTTACTTAGAAGGCGAGGGGAATCTAGTTATCTAGCCAAGCCGAAACAAGACACACCGATAGCTAGACAAACCAATCTAGAAAGGCACTCATGATACAATGTCGACGTGTCATATAGTGATGTTCATTGTCCTAGTTTTCTAATTGCGAAGCAAGCTCCCTGTTACCAAACCAAGTTGCATGAGTGAGACCAAGTTTTCCAAGATACATATACAACCCTGGTGGAAATGGTAATTACAATCAAGATTCAAACATTAACTAGGTGCATGTAGGTATAGTACTAGTACTTCTTAATTAACATCATGTGAAGCATGTCTTCAACTCACCTACCTTTTATATAAGCCATTATATGTTAGACACTCTCCCTCTTCGGAGCAGCTCACCCATATATATACACTCATCCATAGAAACGAGCAATGTTATAGGAGTATTCAACGGTCCAAATAAACCAAAGACAAAGATATAGTAAGAGGCTGGTAAATTAATTAATTTGGAATGTAGATGATAGTACTCCCTTTTTCGCCCTTATGTTCCTTCCGATCTTTGGGGATTTGGAGTTAATGCCCTACCTATGCATCAACCACACCTTTTCTCCCCTTAACCTTCATCTGATCTCGACTGTGATACTAGAATAGTCAAACAAGACATGGTGGAAAAATTTGCATCAACTTCAAGTTGTTAGTACCACTACGTATGCCCTATTGAATATAGTTAGTTGGCTTTTAGATGAAAAAATAAGATTATTTGAGACGATAGAAAAATGTCATTTGTTTAAATGACACTTCTGCTTGTAGGATTGGTTGGAACCCTTCCAACTCCAAATCCTTCTAACATTTTCACATGTATAGAAGCTTCATGTTGATTTTAGGTCTAGTTTTTTCGAAGTATCATCCACGTCTTATCATAACAGTGATGTTAGTTAAAATAAAATGAAACAGTTGCAGGCTTGACTGTTCACTCACAAGGAACAAAATTACACCAAGATATGGCGTCAATCTGAGAAGCAGAATAGTGAAATCAACAAGTCTCCATTTCTTGTCAAATGTTCATGAAGACCTTCCGACATCCCAACATTTCCAAGAAAAAAAAGATGTAAAAATAATATAGGGTTAAAAGAACGTTGGCACTAACTAAATTCAATGCTTAAAACTAAAAATAATAATCTGGGTGATACGTACTTTGTGTGTGTACAAGATTAATTAAGGTCCTTTATGATCACGAGCCTTGGACAAGCGGCCCCTCTTGTTGTGTTGATTGTGCTTCACGTCAGCAGGAGCCTTGGTCCAGTCTAGTGCCAATCGATTACTATGGCATGCCACTTAGGCAAGTTCATTGGACCGCGAGGCCCTGCATCGGCGCCCTATGACACCTAACTGGATAGAAGGATTTCATGGGGCACAGGGAAATTGGGGAAGAGGAGCAGAGAAAACAGAGTATAGGTGAGAAGAAACAAAGATTATAGGAGAGTTCTTCTCTCTCAAGTTTTTAATCAGCATATGAGTACAACCGCTGAGCACCTTGCCTGCCCACATCCGTTTTCTGACCTACATCCGATTGGTGCAATCACTTAGAACAGCACAGTTCAATGCTTGACCAATTCACCTGGCAGAGGCTCTAGCTCCTCTATTTTTGAATTTGCGCATCTCCTTGTTGAGCTACTCATTGGGCATGTCCCAGTTCTGCGGATTCCTAGCTTGAGGCAGTGCCTCAGTTCAGTCCTCTCCTCCTGACTAACAAGGTTCCTAACAACAACATCCTGTTTACTCACAATCCTAGCTCTAGCTTTCTTTTCAGAATCATTCTAGCTCTAGCTGGCTACTCATCATCTGTGTAGTTGGAATGCATCAAATAGGCAAGAAGTCAAATAGATCTGTGCGGACATTGTGTAGTCAAGCAATGCAAAAGAAAGATAGAGAAATGCGAGCGTGCTCTTGCTCATTTAAATATGTGAAATTCCATATATGCAGTCATTTAATCAATGTCACACTTATTACCCAAGCCCAGACCAAATAACGTTATGCCAACTCGTTAGATAGAAGTGAGCATAAATAGCCGCGAAAAATCTCCAGCAGTACACAACATATGAAACATGGTGGAAAGCAAATGCCACATGAAACATTGAAATGGACTTTTCTCCCTTTGTAAATAAATAATAGATGTAACAGGGCAAGGTCCATATTTTTTGTGCCAAAATGCTGAATGGACCTCGGCCTACATGGAATTTGAAATGATCAAAATTCATATGTGTACGTTCCAAAAAAAAAACATGCACACATACTTATGGACATAATGTACAAGTGCGTAAATTTTCAGGTCGAAATATGTTAAAATGAGTCCTGCACACAAAAAAACAAATGTGCGCCTTTTTAGTAACTGTACTGTTAGTCCTCAAAGTCCATGATTTCAATTTTTTGCATAGCTCGCATCTCAAGGTGTTTCATCCCGAAATTTTACACACACACACACACACACACATCTCATCCATGTATACTTTTACAATTTTAGTTTCATATTTTGTTTGAAACTGAGAAGTTTGAATTTCAAATTTCTTAAAGAATTTTGAGATCCAACGACCACTGACCAAGCTTCTAGACTTGCTTGTAAATATCAGATAACAGAGGACTTTCTTGCAAACTTGCAAGAGCTCAACATGTAATTGGTGGATCTTAGGTCTGAGGGCTCTTAGGAGCTCGTATGATGGGAGCACGGGGAGCCCGGTATCACCTAATATTTTCCCATCTCGACCTTACCGGTATAGTACTTCGTAATGCATGTGTACATCAAATATTTAAGACGGATGGACCCACATCAACGACAATGTTCATAAGTCAAGTCTGTGCTCACCTTCCAAGCTATCTACTTCGTCACACTGCCGCCGGGTATCGTTCATGATATCAACAAGCTTGGCGGGGTTTTATATGGTCCGCTTCTGACAAGACGACCACTCTAAATGCAAGGCAAATTGGGAAGAGGTTTGTAGGCCTACGGAGTACGGTGGGCTCAATGGGCTCAATATGGACAAATTTGCGCGTGTTGTTAGGCTTTAGTGGCCATGGTTTGAGTGGAAGGAGGTTACCAAGCTATGGGTAAGGATGAGAAAACCATGTGATGAGGATGACCTCAACTTGTTCTATGCCTCAACCACCATTATCATTGAGAACGGCTCCAGGACACCGTATTGGATCTCCCCTTGGCTACTTGGGCGTAAGGCGTGGAAATGCACCTCTTATCTTTGAAACTTCCTCTAGAAAGAATTAGAAAGTTAGAGAGCTCTATGAGACAATGCATGCATCTTTAAGATCAAGGCTTCCACCATAGTGTCCATCCAGCACATTAGCGAATTTTTCACGCTTTGGATGCGCCTTCGTGAGAAGCAACTTGATGAGCACACACAAGATGACATTGTTTGAAAGCACACGTCTAGTGGACACTAGTCCGCGGCTTCCGCGGACAAGGCTCAGTTTTTGCGGAAGATTCTATCTCTAATGGATCATGCCATATGGAAGGCCGATGGACTTCTCATGGTTGGCAACTCAACATCGTATTTCGACGGCTGATAGACTTGCCAAGCGTGGGTGGCCAAATTATGACTTTCCCACTTTGTAAGAGGGTGCAGGAATGCGACAACCACCTCTCTTCAAATGTCGGTTCATTCTCCAACTTTGGAAGTTGGTTATTGACAAGATACAACTCGGGAGAATATGGATACATCACTGTGGCATCTAGAGAACAATGTTGTGGATTGATGCACTACTAGGAAAAACCCTATTAGCAGCGCTGGTTTTAGAGCTACTAGTAGCGCTTGTACAAGCGCTACCAGTAAGGCGCTACAGACAACTGGTAGCTCCCGAGTTGAACCAGCGCTACTGCTATACCTAGTTAGTAGTAGCGCTCGTGGTGGAAAAGCGTTGCTGATAGTAGTATGTAGCAGTAGTGTTTCTTTTTAAAAGCGATACTGCTTATTTTTCCTGTATTTTTGAAATTGCAGCTTATTTTCACTGTATTTGTATAGGTTTTATATATAGTACTTTCAACATATGATTTTATGACCATGATTAGTTAGTATATACAACAGTGGGTGAAATAAATTTGATTAGTAGTATACTTTTGACATGCACCACATGTTGCCTCCACACCACATGTTGCCTCCACTTGAATCTAATTTGTTTTCCTAGTCATTACCACCAACACTACCTATTTAATGATCATAGTAATTACCACCAACACAAGCTATTTAATCATCATCATAGTCATTACCACCAACACTAGCTATTTAATCATCATAGTCATAGTGTAGCACATCATCATCTTCAAACTCATTCTAGCTAACTAATCACCACCAACACTAGCTACGATAGCTATCTAATCACCACCAACACTAGCTAATAATAATCATCATAGTCATTACCACCAACACTAGCTATTCAATCATCATAGTCATAGTGTAGCACATGATCATCTTCAAACTCATTCTAGCTAGCTAATCACTCCTGCTGCTCTCTCCCAGGCCAAAAATGTGAAGGGGTATGATCGAACAATAAGCAAGTTATTGTGGCCACCTACAATTAATCTTTAGAACATGCATCATGTGTATTCGAGCTGCGGTCTATGTTTTCTTTTCTTGAGAATGTCAAGGATGTCACTGATTAATAAACATCATTACATATTTACATAGAATCTCTTAGACGAAACCAAGTTATTCGTCCATTAGAATGCTCAAAATAGTGTGCAAGATAATGTGCCAAAAAATTATACAAATGACTAATATGATGAAGGTCTCCAAAAATAAAAAAATGCAGGAGCCTCTTAATTATCTTGAGTGGAAGAACTAATCACCAAGTGATCTCTTGTGTTTTCACATGATGTTTTGTACCACTCACATGTAATCCGTTCCCAAGGTAATATTCTTAAGTACCATTCCTGCTGAGCAATGGTACTTGCTAGATACTTCAGCTAGCTCAGGTGCAAAGACTTCCATGACGTTCTCGATCACAACACCAATGCCCATCGTCCTAGAAGCACACAATGATGCATCAACGTTGTTGAAAAGTGCCCCCACCAGTGGTAGAACATAGTGAAGAACTGAGAACCATGGCTTAAATCTGTGTAGAAGACCAGGTTTGTCTAGATGCAAAATTATCATAGAAATATAAACAATAACTCTTGTATGCAATAACTTTTCACCGTTACGATCATCAGTACACATCTGCCAAATGTGTCACCATATCTGAGCATGCGAGCGAGAGATTGAACAACCAGAGTCTAGGCAATATAACATCAGCAAGGCTTAACGGAATATGGGTACAAATTTTGACATCCGAAGACCATTCAAACCAATGCTCATTAACTTAAGTAGACTCGTTTCGTTCAGGAGATGGAAAATAGGGATACTTGGTGCTAATTTGTTAAGAGAAGTGGTCATTACATATTTACATAGTACTTGATATCATTTATGTTATCTTTCAAACTTTCACGGTTGAATGAGAACTCTTATATTATCTACAACAATGGCATTCTTTAAATTTCTAACATGATTATTTTCGCTGCATTATTATGGAATGCAAAAGGGAGTATATGAAAGCTAAAAATAAAAACACACATTTTCTCTGCTTAAGCAAAAAATATCTACATTATATGGGAAAGGTGAAAAAAATACAATAGGCAATGAATATGTAGCTCACTAAAACACAGTTTGTTTCTAAGATGACATTTCAAAATATTGTTTTTTATGTCCATTATGGAATACTACCTTTCCAACCAAGTACATAGGCAGTTCAATTTATAAGTGCCATCTGCCAGCCAGCATGAACTAATCAATGTTCCATCGAGATCTAAAGTAAGAGAAGCAGTTGTATTCATGCATAGACAATCGATGTGTTTGAGCTCGTCATTGTGATGTGCACGCATGCGCAGAAAGTATATGATGCGTGTCCTGCCTCACCCTCCTGCCGTGGCATATGGCGAACGCCTGTTAAACAAGAGCATGGCATTATTGTCTTCAGAGTGCAACTAATATCAGTACTAACGTATTGACATGGCCATATTCCTGACACCTCTGAAGCCCTGAGTATTCAATTCATCGGTGCCGCTCTCCATGTTGGTGATTCCTGCTGGCTCAATGTCCGGTTTGCCATGCTTGAGCACCATGTAGGCAAGGAGAGCAGTGTAGGAGCAAGGAGCAAGGAACATGTAGGAGGTAATAGGTTTGAGCAAATGACTAGAGTTAATAAGAATGAGGGGGCTGACCTGTATGTGTGTTCAATATATATATTTTTTGTTTATCAAGCAAGATGAATTATCTGGGAAACAAAAAGCCATGACATATATAGTATTCACTCGCGCATGCGACATGTTGTACCAGGCCAGAAAGTGTGAAGGGGTTTGATGGAACGATGACTAGCTTGAGTTTGAGTAAGAACATATGATTAGTTTGTATTTTTAAGCTCTTGAGATTGTTTGACGTCATTTATTGTGGGTTTGCAGTGCCTGTCACTAGTAGGGTGCATGAATATGCAGTATACAAGTTCATCGATAGATAGAGGGTTGCATAGCCTCATGTACGCGCCCTTGATGGACCTTAACTATCCACCTACCTTCTATAAGTATATATTTCATGCATAAAATGGTTGTGATTGATATGAAGCCTATGCCATAACACACATACGTGGCCATTCTCTTTATTGGTATGTTGTTTGGCGTAACCGATTGTGGTAACTTTTCTTTTCTTTTGAGATGTCGCCTTGGGCTGTTTGGCTGACAGAATTAGTTGTCATCTTGGGCTGTTAGTATCCGTAGCGTGACCTGGAATGTTGCCACCGCCTGCCACATGTACAAGACGAGAGCCTGGCAACTACTCCAGTCCTGCACATGGTATCGGCAGGACGGACATCCAACTCGCAACACACGCCTAGCTGACATTGCTCCTCTGTCCGAGAAACACGACGATGTAGCTAGGTGACGATGCATGGTGTTGCTCCTCTGTCCGAGGAACACGACATTGCTCCTCGTGTACATGCCCAATTCATATCCGTAGCTCCTATGTCGGCATGCTGTATGACGGCACATCTCGAATGGCAACCCGCAAATTTGCTACCACATCCGTCCACAGACACGGATGCGGGAGGCCACCATCCAACGTTGCCTATATACATTGCAAACACCTTTTCAACAAACCGGATGGAATTCATATAAACCGGACGACATTCATGAAAACATGGTGGATTTTCATTACATTTAGAATATTTACAACAAAACAGAAAGCGACCCCACACTAAACCTATCCTACGGCGATGGCACCCGGCATCAAAGCATGTGTCGTCCTTCATCCGCCGTCTTTATGAGCACTGGCGACAAGACCCATGAAGTGAAGGTGCAGTCTCTGGCGAGGAAGAGTAGAACACATGAGATGGTCCGACCCACATGGGATACAAGGCCCTGCAGCCTCCCATGTCCTACTCACACTCGGAGGAGTCCGCGACCTGCCCGTCGCTAGTGGACATGAGATCTACGATGTAAATGGTGGCTTTGGCGCTATCGTTGTCCCACCGGGCCGCCTGAACTTTTGGCAGCGGCGTGTAGGAGGCGCAGCTAGCGTTGTTCTCCTCCGCGATCACCTACAGCTGCACCTCTGTGGTGGCTGCTTCCTGGCGAGTGGTGGCTTGAGCACGGACGGCACCGTAGATGGCATGCTGCTCCGTGATGAAGTTGGGCTTTGCCGCGGCCATGGCCGTCATGGCCTCCTCGCTCGTGTGCTCGCCGTAGATCTGGCCCTCCGCCAGCCGGTGCTGCTCCAGGAGGAACAAGTTGTACTGTTGTTCCTCCCGAGCCTGTGCGCTTGTGCCTGCTCCATGGTGAAGCCGGGGCGGTGTTGTTGGAGCCCATCTCCATCGTGGAGTCGTCCTCGGAGTCAGAGACCTCGGGCACCGAGCTAGCCGGGAAGTGACCTCGATCCACCTAGCATGGCGGGCTCTACAAGGCACTGGCAAGGGCAGCCACTACGTGCTTCATCTCAGTGGAAAAGCTCTCCCACAGAGCTTCACTACCTGCAGTCATGGTGGATGTAGTAGATGGCAGGAAGATGGAGAGGCTTGTGTTGTGGACTGAAGTTAGCCAGGTGTGGCCGCGTTTAAATAGTGGATTCCGGTGAGGCTAGACATTCAGGTGCATTAATGTGCGGCGCCGGAGTGGGTTTCTCGGCCGGTGAGCCTGCTTAATGGTGGCATATGGACGGACGGATGTGGTGGATATTTGTCCCGTCCTGTCCAGTCACACGTCTCCGCACACGTCTCCGCCATTGGCACGGACACCTGATGCGTCACGGGCGGCGCCCTCGGCGGTGCGCCACTTCATTTGCAGAGGCAGTGAGAGGTCTCATCCATCCCGAGCCTTCTTCAATGTGGAGCAGTGTGCTCTACAGCGACATGAATGCAAGGAGCTGGCGTCTGGTGGGAACGCACGCAGAAGTGAGGAGGGGGTTTGGATGGGCCAGGGAGGTCAAAAGCGGGCATGACAGCGGTCCGGACTCCCGCAAAGACTCTGCACGTTTGTCTCCTTCTTGCGGGAGAAAGTACTCTAGACCGCGCCATGGACCGATACATGACCGCATTGGATGGCTTCCGCGATTCGGACAGCGGTCCAGACGTATGAGGATGATTTGTGGGTCGGCGTTGGAGATACCCTAAGTGAGTGTATGTGTCGGCATCTGGATAAACTATCTATACACTAAGAAATTTTAACTTAATATGCAATCTTAATGTGCATATTACTACCATCGTTTATGTTTTTTTTTGGAAACAATATCCAAAAATAGGGTGTTGCTAGCTGTCAATCGAGTGAAAAGTAGGTTTGGGTCACTTGATCATTGTGGACCATCGGATGCAAAATCAACAAGCAGGACGTCTTCTTTAACCTTGGACCCATCTTCCTCCTCTAGCCACCTCACTTACCACCGGCCGGGCCGCCTGCCGCCCTCTCCCCCCTACCCCCGCGTGGCCAGCGGTGCTCCCACGACCGCCTCGCCGCACCGCCTCCCACCGCTGGACTAGCCAATGCCCCCTGCCATCCCTCTAGCCTCCGGCGATAACTGGTTTTTCTTTGGCAAACCCGCGCCACCGCCGTGCTGCCTCCCCCACCCGCAACCCTAAGATAGATGATAGGGTAGCCAGCCATGGAGCTTCCTCCTCTCCTCCGGCAAGCTTCTTTCTCCCCTCCCGCAGTTTCTTCCTTCTAGAGAAATTGACAGACCCAAAAATCAAAACTCACGCGACTGTCATGTAGCTATTGTGCCAAAAATAAAAATATGGTCCCAGGTCATCCCTCGGTTCCCTCACACAGTTTGCAAGCAGAAAAAAGCAGGGAGAGGAAACAGATGCTTTACAGAAGGGATGCAGCATAACCCCGAGCTACTTTTTCCTATGTTTAATCGGATTAACCTGCATCATCATCACCCTCGCCATCTCCCTCTCTCCACCATCGTACTACTGGCAAACTTTGCGCGAACTCTGGCCATCCATATTTCTCTCCCCATTGTGCAGACAGTTTGAGATGCATGGACTGTGCTATTAGTTACTAAGTCTCGACCAGGCACATCAAGGAAAATTGTGTCCACATTACTGACACCTCCTAAGCCCATAGTTCCTCTTCCTCCACCTTGTTGGTTCCCGGTGGCATGAGTTTTTGCTTGCCGTTATAGAGCACCACATATATGCGTCCAATTAGAGGCGGCAAGCACCGGGAGCAAAATTTTGAGCGTGCATGCATTGTTTTTTCTCTACTAATTTTCAAGGGACACACACTGTGGTAGAAATAAGTTGTGGATCATAACACTACTATCCTCTTGCATTGAAAGTATCCCTCACGGAATTCACATTTTGTAGCTGGACGCAAAGTGTCAAGCTCTGGACAACAACCAAATTTATGTCGGTTGTACGCACTACGCACTAATTATTCAGAACTTGAAAACCTGATTCTTTTTTCAAGACGGCATGGTTGTTCGACCTCTGAATTAATATAGGTATAAGAAAGTTGGTGTGGGAATCACAAGATGTAATTATGTAATTTCTT
>NC_057807.1:551439086-551451255 GCF_018294505.1 Triticum aestivum
CAATTCTGATGTTAAATGTTAAAACGGACTTTCGTCTCGTTTTATATATAAAGCAAACCACCACGTCCATATATCAAGTCCTAGTGCGGGAAAGAAAATAATAGATCTGGTAGTGCCCAAACAAAAAAAGCAGATAAAAAGATCCCCGGAGGTGATAAATGAACGGCTAGGTGGTGAAGCGATTCAATGACCTACACAATGAGATCTTCAATCATGCTGCCTAGTTGTTCCCTATCCCACTGCCCGCAGCACGGTTGTCAATGCTCCAGAAATGGCTAACCTCAGGGTGTAGGTCATCCCCACAAATAGTAACCAAAAGAGGCATATGCTCTGCATGGTTGGCCTCAGCTTTCAAAAACTCACTAGTAGAGAAATGGCTAACCTCAACTTTAATTGGTGGCGCGCCATTACCAATGAACGCCGTCACTATTTTTCTTCAAGTAGCGATGTCGTTAGCATATTAGGTACGCCACCTTTGCATAATTAGTGCTAGCGTTGTTTTTTTCTAACACGCCACAATTTGGTGGACCCATCTGTACTAATCAGGCACGAACTAATGTTGGCAACGTATTTCTATAAATGTCCTAGGTAATTATTTTAGTGCTGGCCAGCAGATTCCTGGTACACTATAAATGATTTTTAGACTTTTATAATTTTGAGTCAAATTATTTTGAGTATTTTTTTAGTCATCTATTATTTTGAATATTCTACAATTTGAGTCTTTTTTATTATTTTGAGTTATTTATTATATTGAGTCATTTATCATTTTGACTCTTTTATAATTTTGAGTATTTCTATTTTTGTGTCTTTTATAATTTTGAGTCTTTTTTTATTTTTTATGTCTTTTATTATTTTGATATCGTTTTATTATTTTGAATCTTTTTCTAATTTCGAGCCTTTTATTATTTTGAGTCTTTTATTATTTTGAATCTTCTTATTATCTCGAGTATTTTATAATTTTGAGTCTTTTAATAGGTTGAGAGTTTTTAATTTGTTTGAATCCTTTACTTTTTTATAATTTTAACTCTTCTTTTATTTTGAATATTTTTATTCTCTCAAGTTTTTCTATTATTTTTAGTGTTTTTAATCTTTAATTATTGTTTTCCATGCGAGCCTATTGAGCCTAGCCCAACATTGCCTTTGAGGTTCGAGGCGGCTGGGTCAAAACCTACACCTCCCCCTCGCCTAACAGACATAATGAACTACCAACGATGTACCATTAGTAACCTAGAAAGTGGGCAGTAGGCAGTATGCACTAGGAGTAGATGTAAAATTCATAAATGCACTTCATGTATTCTTTTAGTTGTATTCATACTCTAGGGCATCCTAGTCATAAGTAGTGTTGATAGGTCATGTTAGGCACTCCTGCTCTAGTTTATAATGTAGTTCATACTCTAGTTCTAATAACTAGTGTCAACTATGAAATTGTTAAGTTTGAAGACTTGAATATGTAGAAAATTAGCAAATTTCAATGGTGCAGAAGTTTTAAAATGGTAACACAACATGATAATGTAGAATGCTTAGGAATGGGTTGTACACTTGTACTGCTAGTACATTGCAATAGTGACCATTGCATTGAAGCACTTAGCAATGACTTGTGCTGCTAGTACATTTCCATGATCTCAAATTGCTAGTTCATGCATGGCTATAGTTATATACATTGCTAGTACATTGACATGATCTATTAATTACTCTTCTAGTGGTTGTAGTTATATACATTGCTAGCAACTACAAATTTCACTTATTTTTATTTTGTGTTTGTACCGATGAGCTCATACAACAGCCATTACAGATCTAATGGAAACATTGTTATGTATGCTGATGATGCCAACACGAGCAATAACTGACTAAGAACTCTTCTTCTTATTCGACAAAGGCATGCATGATGATCGCAAACACATGCATATCAAATGATTCCAAAAATTTCTTGGTAGGGATACATACTGATTCCGACCCAACATAGTTGTTGAACTTCTACGATAGTTGATGCACTAACTATCTTAAATTTAGTTGATGGATTGCCTTGTTGTATATTTTTTACTCGCAACCTTCTTCGGTATCGGGGTTCAGTCGTCTATATGGTAGATAGGGAGGACCTGGGTGAGTAATCCTCATGTGGATTTAAGGCTTTTATAGCCGTGGAGGGATTTGTAAAAGGGTTTGTAAAACGGTTGGCCTTTCTTGGCCTCTTCTATCTATCTTCTCGATGCGTCAATCTTGACGTATCCCTTGAAAAAAAAATCTAATTACTGGCATGGCGCCAACATGGCATGTCAGTGGTGACATACACTAACCGTTGGCATTGGCCACGTGGCACGTCATTAGCACACAAGTACTACTGAAGTGTGCTCTAACACCGTCAGTATATTCTATCACTGGCGCCATATTGGTGGCATTGGCACCCAACACTAGCAAGGCAATTTTTTGCTGCACCATAGCTAGCCTTTTCTACACTAGAGACTCGCCTAGGACCGGAGCTTGCGACTCAGGACACAGAGCATCGTGAAAAAGCTCCATATGAAACGGGCAGCAGGGCAAGTGAAGATTATGTGGGTCCCAAACTTAGAGATGCCACCAAGTAGGCACAGACCATTGCCAAGTCCATGCCGCTTAGCCACCTCTGTCTGCAAGGGGAGGTGATCCCGTAGAAGCCGCCACACAAAAATCTTGGTATTTAACGAAAAAAGTGTTTCCACAAAGGAGTGGTCCACGCAATAGTCGGCGCATGGCATAGGGCATGATATGTCGTGCCAGCAAAGAAAAGGTCTGACAGGGACAGGTGCCAAGACACAACGTCTGTAGAGTCCTGTAGCACTAATGGGAGGGCCGTACGCAAGTCAGCCAAAGCTAGGGTCTCCTCAGGGTCAAATGTTCGTCAAAACGTGATGTATTTCCCATTGTGGGCGGCCGAGGCGACCAAGAGCACAGGGTCCGAGCGATAGCAAACTGGTCAGGGTATTCAACGTGTAACTGAACCTGCCAAGCTATGAGTCCGACCAAACGAGGGTCCATGTGATCTTAAACCAATGGTCGTAATCATTGGTGGGATAATTATATCATGGTGACTCCATCAACCATAAATTCTGGAGTGTTAAACGTCCACCTAAAAAACAAAAAAATCAGTGGGATGAGGAAAATATAGCCCAATCGGGGTTACGGAGAACCCTCGAGGGCATCCGCCTTCATATCTTTTGTAAATTTTCTTAGGACGGACTACCGCAAGAACGCCTGGTGCGCAACAACTCTTCCCCATCTCAGTTTCTCTCCTACATGAATATCCATTCAACTAATACACCAAAGTAATACAAACTTAACATCGATATCACCAAGAATCTTTGAAATCTTAAAACAAAAAAAGCTAATTTCCCAACAACAACAATAAAACATAACTTGTAGGTATGGACCTGTGTTGTGTTATTACTGCTTGTGGTGATCTACATTCTTGAAAAGATGTCACTTGCAGACACCTGGGCATGTCATCTATTATAGAGAACCACACAATAGCACTAGGGAGTGCAGACTTACGTCATGAAATATATATTTGTTACGAATACATCATTAAAATATTGTCTAGGGGTGACTTGCAAGTCATTTGTGATAGCAATCGGCTTCGGCACTACCCCTTCCAGACGCTGCCAATGTGTAACACGGACACTAACCACACCAGACGGATTGCAATATGTATGCCACCATTTAGCGGAAGGAGTGTCTTACTTAGAAGGCGAGGGGAATCTAGTTATCTAGCCAAGCCGAAACAAGACACACCGATAGCTAGACAAACCAATCTAGAAAGGCACTCATGATACAATGTCGACGTGTCATATAGTGATGTTCATTGTCCTAGTTTTCTAATTGCGAAGCAAGCTCCCTGTTACCAAACCAAGTTGCATGAGTGAGACCAAGTTCTCCAAGATACATATACAACCCTGGTGGAAATGGTAATTACAATCAAGATTCAAACATTAACTAGGTGCATGTAGGTATAGTACTAGTACTTCTTAATTAACATCATGTGAAGCATGTTTTCAACTCACCTACCTTTTATATAAGCCATTATATGTTAGACATTCTCCCTCTTCGGAGCAGCTCACCCATATATATACACTCATCCATAGAAACGAGCAATGTTATAGGAGTATTCAACGGTCCAAATAAACCAAAGACAAAGATATAGTAAGAGGCTGGTAAATTAACTAATTTGGAATGTAGATGATAGTACTCCCTTTTTCGCCCTTATGTTCCTTCCGATCTTTGGGGATTTGGAGTTAATGCCCTACCTATGCATCAACCACACCTTTTCTGCCCTTAACCTTCATCTAATCTCGACTGTGATACTAGAATAGTCAAACAAGACATGGTGGAAAAATTTGCATCAACTTCAAGTTGTTAGTACCACTACGTATGCCCTATTGAATATAGTTAGTTGGCTTTTAGATGAAAAAATAAGATTATTTGAGACGATAGAAAAATGTCATTTGTTTAAATGACACTTTTGCTTGTAGGATTGGTTGGAACCCTTCCAACTCCAAATCCTTCTAACATTTTCACATGTATAGAAGCTTCATGTTGATTTTAGGTCTAGTTTTTTCGAAGTATCATCCACGTCTTATCATAACAGTGATGTTAGTTAAAATAAAATGAAACAGTTGCAGGCTTGACTGTTCACTCACAAGGAACAAAATTACACCAAGATATGGCGTCAATCTGAGAAGCAGAATAGTGAAATCAACAAGTCTCCATTTCTTGTCAAAAGTTCATGAAGACCTTCCGACATCCCAACATTTCCAAGAAAAAAAAGATGTAAAAATAATATATATTTTTTGAAACGAGGAAAAAGACTTGCCATTTTCATTGATTAAGAAGAAGTGAGAATTGCTCAGTTAATTGACGGAAAACCGGGCTAAAACCGAAACAACCTAACCCATAAACACATGGGCACCACCGGCCAACCTGGCCACCGACATGGAACACACTCCACGACGGCACATGCCAACAGATGGCCACATGCACGAACAACCGACAGCTCCGACTTTGCCGACGATCATTGCCCGGGAAATATGCAGGACTTGCGCCGACCGTGCCCGCCGCAAACGACCACCGAGCGCCTGCCATCATCACCACCTGGATCCGCTCCACCACAGCTCCGACTTCAAAGCAACCAGGCAACCCACGAAAGAGCACCTCGGACACGCCGGGAAGATCCGACTACCAAAGCCCGAGCCGCGATCCAAGCTCCTCTCGACGCCATCATCGTTGCCAAACAGAAATCAGCGCCCCCAAACGGCCGCCTCGGCAACCACGCGGCGAAGATGCCGCCTTCCACCGGTTTCCAGTTGTAGCCGGCTCCGAGACGATGCCCCCAAGGAGGAAGAAGACGTGGAGACGCCTTCATCGCCCGATCCCGCGGATCTGAGGATTCCCTCCGGAGCCAAGGCCGCGGGGAGAAGCACCACACCAAAACGACGCTTCCAAGAAAGAGTGCGGCGCCCGCGGGCGTCGCCGTCGCCGGATCCGGCAGAGGCCGGAGAAGGATTTCTCCCGGAGATGCACAACCACCGCGAGCCCGAACCAGCCGGCCATCAACCGCCACCAAACCTGCACCGCAGAGCCACCGAAGGGAATCTCCCGCCAGCGCCCGCGCCCGTCCCAGCTGAGGCCGTCCCGCGCGACCCCCCGGCCAGCAGCAGTCGTGCTGCCGGATATTGGGCGCACACCGCCGTCTCCACCGACCAGCCGACCCCGCCATAGGAAGGAGGAGCCACGCCCGAAACTCGCCGAGCCGCACCACCTCTCGCCGCAGCAGAGACGCCAAACCACAGTAGCTCCGCCGCCGCCCACGCAGCCGATGAGAGCCACCGCCCGCCCGCGGCCGCGCCGCCCAGAGATCGAAGAGGTCCGGGGCCGCCGCCCCGGCGTCCGAGCACCCGTGCCGCTGACCCCCGCAGCAGAAACCGGGGAAGCCAGATCTGGCCGCGACCGGCTCGATCCAGCCGCCCCACGCAGCGCCCCGCAACAGCGCCCTTCGCACCTGCAACCCGAGCATCACCCCCGCCGCCAGAGCATCACCGGAGATAGGCGAGGCAGCCGCGCAGTCCACCGCCAGGCACCACGGCGCCGAGCGCCACCCGCCGCTGCTCCCCAGGACTGGACGCCGCGCGACGGGAAGAGGCCCCGCCGCCGCCACCCCCGCACGGGCTTTGCCCAGCGGTGGCCACCGGCGGCGGCGAGGGAGGATGAGCAGGTGGGGGGAGTGGGAGGCGGCGGAGAACGTTGGCACTAACTAAATTCAATGCTTAAAACTAAAAATAATAATCTGGGTGATACGTACTTTGTGTGTATACAAGATTAATTAAGGTCCTTAATGATCACGAGCGTTGGACAAGCGGCCCCTCTTGTTGTGTTGATTGTGCTTCACGTCAGCAGGAGCCTTGGTCCAGTCTAGTGCCAATCGATTACTATGGCATGCCACTTAGGCAAGTTCATTGGACCGCGAGGCCCTGCATCGGCGCCCTATGACACCTAACTGGATAGAAGGATTTCATGGGGCACAGGGAAATTGGGGAAGAGGAGCAGAGAAAACAGAGTATAGGTGAGAAGAAACAGAGATTATAGGAGAGTTCTTCTCTCTCAAGTTTTTAATCAGCATATGAGTACAACCGCTGAGCACCTTGCCTGCCCACATCCGTTTTCTGACCTACATCCGATTGGTGCAATCACTTAGAACAGCACAGTTCAATGCTTGACCAATTCACCTGGCAGAGGCTCTAGCTCCTCTATTTTTGAATTTGCGCATGTCCTTGTTGAGCTACTCATTGGGCATGTCGCAGTTCTGCGGATTCCTAGCTTGAGGCAGTGCCTTAGTTCAGTCCTCTCCTCCTGACTAACAAGGTTCCTAACAACAACATCCTGTTTTCTCACAATCCTAGCTCTAGCTTTCTTTTCAGAATCATTCTAGCTCTAGCTGGCTACTCATCATCTGTGTAGTTGGAACGCATCAAATAGGCAAGAAGTCAAATAGATCTGTGCGGACATTGTGTAGTCAAGCAATGCAAAAGAAAGATAGAGAAAGGCGAGTGTGCTCTTGCTCATTTAAATATGTGAAATTCCATATATGCAGTCATTTAATCAATGTCACACTTATTATCCAAGCCCAGACCAAATAACGTTATGCCAACTCGTTAGATAGAAGTGAGCATAAATAGCCGCGAAAAATCTCCAGCAGTACACAACATATGAAACATGGTGGAAAGCAAATGCCACATGAAACATTGAAATGGACTTTTCTCCCTTTGTAAATATATAATAGATGTAACAGGGCAAGGTCCATATTTTTTGTGCCAAAGTGCTGAATGGACCTTGGCCTACATGGAATTTGAAATGATCAAAATTCATATGTGTACGTTCCAAAAAAAACATGCACACATACTTATGGACATAATGTACAAGTGCGTAAATTTTCAGGTCGAAATATGTTAAAATGAGTCCTGCACACAAAAAAACAAATATGCGCCTTTTTAGTAACTGTACTGTTAGTCCTCAAAGTCCATGATTTCAATTTTTTGCATAGCTCGCATCTCAAGGTGTTTCATCCCGAAATTTTACACACACACACACACACACACACACACACACACACACACACATCTCATCCATGTATACTTTTACAATTTTAGTTTCATATTTTGTTTGAAACTGAGAAGTTTGAATTTCAAATTTCTTAAAGAATTTTGAGATCCAACGACCACTGACCAAGCTTCTAGACTTGCTTGTAAATATCAGATGACAGAGGACTTTCTTGCAAACTTGCAAGAGCTCAACATGTAATTGGTGGATCTTAGGTCCGAGGGCTCTTAGGAGCTCGTATGATGGGAGCACGGGGAGCCCGGTATCACCTAATATTTTTCCATCTCGACCTTACCGGTATAGTACTTCGTAATGCATGTGTACACCAAATATTTAAGACGGATGGACCCACATCAACGACAATGTTCATAAGTCAAGTCTGTGCTCACCTTCCAAACTATCTACTTCGTTACACTACCGCCGGGTATCGTTCATGATATCAACAAGCTTGGGCGGGGTTTTATATGGTCCGCTTCTGACAAGACGACCACTCTAAATGCAAGGCAAATTGGGAAGAGGTTTGTAGGCCTACGGAGTACGGTGGGCTCGGTGGGCTCAATATGGACAAATTTGCGCGCGTTGTTAGGCTTTAGTGGCCATGGTTTGAGTGGAAGGAGGTTGCCAAACTATGAGTAAGGATGAGAAAACCATGTGATGAGGATGACCTCAACTTGTTCTATGCCTCAACCACCATTATCATTGAGAACGGCTTCAGGACACCGTATTGGAGATCCCCTTGGCTACTTGGGCGTAAGGCGTGGAAATGCACCTCTTATCTTTGAAACTTCCTCTAGAAAGAATTAGAAAGTTAGAGAGCTCTATGAGACAATGCATGCATTTTTAAGATCAAGGCTTCCAACATAGTGTCCATCCAGCACATTAGCGAATTTTTCACGCCTTGGATGCGCCTTCGTGACATGCAACTTGATGAGCACACACAAGATGACATTGTTTGAAAGCACACGTCTAGTGGACACTACTCCGCGGCTTCCGCGGACAAGGCTCAGTTTTTGCGGAAGATTCTATCTCTAATGGATCATGCCATATGGAAGGCCGATGGACTTCTCGTGGTTGGCAACTCAACATCGAATTTGGACAGCCGATAGACTTGCCAAGCGTGGGTGGCCAAATTATGACTTTCCCACTTTGTAAGAGGGTGCAGGAATCCGACAACCACCTCTCTTCAAATGTCGGTTCATTCTCCAACTTTGGAAGTTGGTTATTGACAAGATACAACTCGGGAGAATATGGATACATCACTGTGGCATCTAGAGAACAATGTTGTGGATTGATGCACTACTAGGAAAAACCCTATTAGCAGCGCTGGTTTTAGAGCTACTAGTAGCGCTTGTACAAGCGCTACCAGTAAGGCGCTACAGACAACTAGTAGCTCCCAGTTGAACCAGCGCTACTGCTATACCTAGTTAGCAGTAGCGCTCGTGGTGGAAAAGCGTTGCTGATAGTAGTATGTAGCAGTAGTGTTTCTTTTGAAAAGCGATACTGCTTATTTTTCCTGTATTTTTGAAATTGCAGCTTATTTTCACTGTATTTGTATAGGTTTTATATATAGTACTTTCAACATATGATTTTATGGCCATGATTAGTTAGTATATACAACAGTGGGTGAAATGAATTTGATTAGTAGTATACTTTTGACATGCACCACATGTTGCCTCCACACCACATGTTGCCTCCACTTGAATCTAATTTGTTTTCCTAGTCATTACCACCAACACTACCTATTTAATGATCATAGTAATTACCACCAACACAAGCTATTTAATCATCATCATAGTCATTACCACCAACACTAGCTATTTAATCATCATAGTCATAGTGTAGCACATCATCATCTTCAAACTCATTCTAGCTAACTAATCACCACCAACACTAGCTACGATAGCTATCTAATCACCACCAACACTAGCTAATAATAATCATCATAGTTATTACCACCAACACTAGCTATTTAATCATCATAGTCATAGTGTAGCACATCATCATCTTCAAACTCATTCTAGCTAGCTAATCACTCCTGCTGCTCTCTCTCAGGTAAAATAGCATAACACATGTGTAGCACTCCTGCTTCATCATATTGGAGCATGGAGATGAACATGTCTCCTAATTGTGGGTTGCGCTTTTGATTGCTGCCCCCTAGTACTTCTCTACTGCAATCTTTCACAATTTTGCTCCAGTCTTTGACTATTAAGACTTGCTCGCTTCGAGAAATGATGAATGCACTCATGTGCAATGTAGGATATCTTGGTCGTAAGCAAACCATTGTCATGTGACCTTTAGGCTCGATCCAACAAGGCACAACACTCATCAGGAGTCCCTGTTGAAGAACATCGTAGTAACATACTTAGCAATGAAGTTTGGCTTAAAAAATAATGTATGCAAAAGATGCACTGAGGACAAATAGTAATTTTTTTACCATCTTTCCTAAATAGATGTGAACGTATTTCAATACACACACTACTGTTCGCACGTTTTGAGTTTAATATCTCGACGTCCAGGAAAATAACCTGTCTTGACAGTATCAAGATCCTCAAGCCATGAAACATAATCACCTATCTCCTTGCAGTTTAGTTCAGCCCCAGGACAGTAGTAGGTGATGTCTACCAAGCGCTGGACATGTTTGCTTGAATGGAAATAAGTTGTCAATAGAAATTAGTTGTCAACTATTTTTAAATAAACAATATAAATTACTTAGTAAATATGGTTGAGAAACTCACATAATGGTAGAACTGGAGGCATCTGCACATCGACCCAGATGTCGATATTACCTTCAATTTCATCTTCCAGACGAATATCAAAGGTGATAAGCATATTAGTCTCAAATGCATAAGCCTTGCATAGTGCTCTCCAATTTTTGCACTCAAAATAGGAGTAGGTGTCTGCATTGTATAATTTTACGGCAAAAGTATAACCATGCTCGGTCCTCAAGTGAACTCTCTTTATCTCCATACTTTCCATAGTACTAAAACCAATCTTACCCAAGACATAGATTCTTGCATGGCAGCGGATACGCTAGTAGAATTGTAAAAAAATAAAATTACAAGTTGAAGCAAAAGAAGCGGAAGTAGCAGAAGCCATGCTTAATTACGAAAAATGACTTGTCGTTGTGACTTACTGTATCCACTTCAAAGTTCTCATCCAGCACGATGTTGAAGCGCCTACCACCAACTAGGTGAGGCCTGTCACACATGCCGTGCTGGTCTTCATAGCATTCGCACATACCGAATTACCTTTTGTCATCAGACATTTCCTATATGTGTTCATATTTGAAACATTGAAAATCAGTCGAAGGCAACTACCAGGAAACTCAACACACATATCACTATTACTCAATATGCAACGGGTTGACTTTAGGTCTGTCAAGTCTTCCTTCCTAAACTCTTATCTCACGTATATGGTGGGCACTCCCTCTCTGATATTGCGGCCGTCGGTGATGGTCACTACTCCTCCTTTCCGTAGTGCATTACAAATATCTAGCACAAGGAAAAGAAGGAGAAGCGACTCCTACGACAACAGTCAGCATTCTTCTTCTCTCATATATGGTGGACACTCCCTCACCGATTTTTCGACCGTCGATGATAGTCGCTACTCCTTCTTCCCCTAGTGCATAACAAAGGTCTAGCACAAAGAGAAGAAGGAGAAGCGACCCCCACGACAACAGTCGGCATTCTTCTTCTCTCATATATGGTGGAGACTCTCCCTCACTGAATTTTTGACTGTCATGTATGGAGCCTCAACAGACTTAAAGTCAACTCAAAGTGTCATTTAATTCTCTTTCTAGCACATATTCTAGCACAAGTCATGCTTAAATTCACGGAAAAATCCGGCATGACCATTGCTAAAATAGGACATATCGAGCGCCTGAAATTTGCCGGAATGGAAATGAATCGACACTCCGGCAAAACATAGGCCACTCGGATTTTCCCATATTCGTACATGAGTATAAACTGGTGCTCATTGCATTTCAGTGGTTCAATATTGACAAAAACATTTCAATACATTTCTACTCTAGTTCTACTCTATTCAACACCGAGGAGTAGAGAAGGAGGAGGTGGACTTTTAGCTCACCGACACGGGTGTAGAGGAAGTAGAGGTAGCTCGGATGACGATCACTCCAAGGAGACACGACCTTACAAAGCCTGCATATTCCACCGAGTGAAAATTTTAGATCATCAAATCTCATATAGCATTTTTTTGATGACAAAGTGATAATGACATAAAAATAATTAATTTTTCCAATACATTTCTATATTGTAAATAAAAATTTAAAAAAAATTCTATACCTGAATTTTCTTACTAAAATTTTTATTACTAAATTTGATATTAGCATTCCAATAGATTTCTATAAGTGAAAATTTTCTATACCTAAAAAATTATATTACTAAATTTTTCTATTACTAATTTTTTTATATTAAAAAAACCTAGTCCCTAGTCTTCTATCCTATTTAAAATACCTACATTCTACCTATATTTTCTATTTTATTCTATTCAAAATACCTACATTCTGTTCATATAACTTATATGTTCT